>NW_007579242.1:97011-138060 GCF_000690725.1 Stegastes partitus
TTGTTGCTCCTCCCCCCTCATCGGTTTCCATTGGGGGTTTGTTGCTCCTCCCCCCTCATTGGGTTCCATTGGGGGTTTATTTGTTGCTCCTCCCCCTCAGCGGTTTCCATTGGGGTTGTTGCTCCTCCCCCCTCATTGGTTTCCGGTTTGTTGCCCCTCCCCCTGATCAGTTTCCATTGGGGGTTTGTTGCTCCTCCCCCTCATCAGTCTCCATTGGGGGTTTGTTGCTCCTCCCCCCTCATCGGTTTCCATTGGGGGGTTTTGCTCCTCCCCCTCATTGGTTTCCATTGGGGTTGTTGCTCCTCCCCCTCATCAGTTTCCATTGGGGGTTTGTTGCTCCTCCCCCCTCATCGGTTTCCATTGGGGGTTTTTTGCTCCTCCCCTCTCATTGGTTTTGCATTGGGGGGTTTTGCTCCTCCCTCTCATTGGTTTCCATTGGGGGTTTGTTGCTCCTCCCCCTCGACCCTCAAATGTTAATGGCTCCTTAAGGATATAAGTATCTGGAACTCCCAACTCCAAACATCCTCAAGAAACTCAAGCAAGTCCAGTTGTTAAGATCAAACTACGAGAACATATAGAATGTCTTTGTCTGGGTGTACAGGAGCAGACGAGCATGGCCAAGCTGGGTCTGGAGCTGCGACTCCTGTCATCGGACGTGGACACGGAGGTGGAGAAATGGGAGGAGCAGGAGCACGACATCGTCCGGCAGAGCCAGAGTCTGGCCAGCATGGCCTACAACATGTACCTGTTCACCAGGTAGCCCACCACCACCAGCGCCACTCACTACGCAAACACACACACAGATTTCAGATCTGCTGCTTGCTAAACTGTTAAACTTGTTTCTGAGCTCGACACTGAAAAGCCTCTTAAGAATCCACATGAACACGAATTTAGAGGCTTAGAGTTAATGAGATTCTGGAGCCCCCCCCAGCTATCGATATTTACCAGGCATAGTTTGAGGCGCTGTGACAAAAGTTGACATGACTCATACATTCTTCGCAATTTATCTAAGTTGCTGTCGTTGCTGATTGCCACGGATGTGTTTTGTGCTTGTTCATCTCTCTAATCCGTGTTTCTCTTTATCATTTTCCGTATTGATTCCTGCAGAGGGGAGGGGCTGCTGAAAACAACACTGGATCTTTTTCATCAAGCTGAGGTATGAGCGTCCACATCCGCTAATTTCCACCCCTTTGCTCTATTTTTTTTATTTATTTATTTTTTTTGCCCCCCTCCACTTCATTGAAGTTGTTAATGAATGCATCTGTTGTTTCATTACACCAAAGACAAAGCGAGGCTGGTAGATCAATAGGTTAGTAAATGCCAGCATCCCTTCATTCAATTCCCAGATCTGAGAGGCCACGACAAGGGCTTGGAAATATACCGCGAGGTAGATTCTTAGCCCTCTCGGACGGCGGGGGTGTTTCCTATTGAATTGGGATCATTGCCAGTTATGTACAGTGATTTGTAGAATCAGGGCCTGAAATGTCAGCTAAGATTTATTCAATTTGGGATGAGCAGAGGAGATAAGAGAGAAAGGGGGGAAAGAGACGGGAAGGCATACTGATAAGAAAAACTAAACTCAATATTTACTGACTATGCTTTTTTTTCTTCCCCTATTGAAGGCCTTCCCAGTGAAAGCCCAAAGAATTATAGCTTTGCTTGTATTTGTGTAAGTAAGTTGTTTTTTTTCTGTCTCTTTTCTGTGACTTTTAAGGTTCTTTCTGAAGAGGGTCTCCAGCTGTGCTCATCTCTCCGCACCTTTTCCGCTCAGGTATACATACACTAATGCAAATCTGTCTCTTTTGAATACTCGCACACCAAAGCACATTCACATAATAGCACCGCAAAACATTTCTACGCATTAAGCATACGAAAATAAATCTAATGCATGCTATGTAAAAGAAAGAAGACTTTTCATGTAAGGAGCAATCAGATAAAAACCCAGATATATTTTATACACCGCAGTTTATTTTCTTTTCAACTGAGTGAGCCGCGAACCCACTCGGTATGCAAACACACACACACACACACTGGCACCTGTGCCCGCACACATGTTATGCCTCTCACACCAATACGCGCCCATATCACCCAGTCTGGCACGCCGCGGTGCCAGGTCCGCCATATAAATCACACAGCGAGAGCAGGAAATTAAGGCTGTCACACACTTTCATCGTCCTCTTTTTTTTCCCCCCCACTCGAGATCCAACAAACAAACGTAGCCTCGGTGCCTTCCTTCCTCTTGCCCTCCACCAATTTCTTCCCCGGGTCCTCCAAGTTTAATTAAATGGCTCCTTTTGACAGCCTTTAACGACCGCCATTTGTCACCGCCGCGTCTGCCGGTGTGTATGTTGGCGTGCACGTGCGGAAGAGGGACGAGGGCGGGGGGGGGGAGGTTGCCTGCGACCGCCCACGACTAATTCATAATCAGGAGGCCCCAGCTCTTCAACTTGCCTCGTGCTTTTCTGATTAATTACATCAAACAAAACTGCTGCTAATGGAGTCCCTCTGTCTCACCCTCCACTTTCATAGTTCTTTGGCACCAGACACACTTGTGGCACACCTGTGTTCCCCTCTTTCAAAAAGAAAGCTATTCATGCAAATAAGCTTGAGCGCCTTTTTTTTTTTTTTCTCCGTAGGTTTTATGTGCTTTTGTTAGCCGTGAATGGCGCTACCCTGAATTAGAGCTTGTATTTTGGGTCATTGGTGGCATGTAACTGAAGTAGATTGATGGCCCCTGTGACTGAGATCTAGGGATTAACTCAGCTGGATAACAGACTTAAGCGAGCAGATCATAGCTGTTGCTGATGGATTACATCAAGCAAGCCTATTTATTTTTTTATTTATCTCATCCTCCCTCTTTATGACGCCTGATTTGTGTTTGACAAGGAGCACTGTAAATCCAGCGCAGTAAATCTATCAACGTCCGCGCGTATTAACCGCGTCTCCCCGGAAAATGCCGTCATAAACCATCCGTGCTTCTCTAAAAAGACGTCCTTCTCTTCTGTCTTGTCTGTCTTTCTCTCTGCTCCAGCTGGTTGATGAGGAGAAGTCTGCGGTGATGACAGAAATGGAGAAACTGGTGGCATTGTGCCAACAGCTGCAGATGGGAGCCAAGACTCCTGTACAGGGCAAGACTGCCACCTTCCAGAAGGTACCTACACTACTCCTGTGTGCCTCTGTTAGTTAGTGTCGGTGCTGTTTGTTAAAGAAAATAATCAATCACCTTCTTTCCTCAAAGTCTGTTTGGTTTGGCAGACATTAAATTAGAAATAATCACACAGAGCTGACATAACGGTAGCATGTTTTTTTTATCAGCTCTGACAGCATCAAAGCTACACCCCCCCAACAACAACCGTCGGGGGGTCAGTGAAGCGTTGAACATACAATAGAGCACGACTAACTGTGTTCATTACTGGCTACGGCGCAATCTTTGAGTGATCCGTAACACCAACATCTAAAGCAGGGTGTCGGATTAATGGATGGGTGAGGAATTAATGAGCATCTTGGGCAGAGATGAACTGCCTCAGGTCACCTTGCTATAAAGGCGAGGGTTGGAATCAAAAGGACGGGATGAAGAATAGCGTGTCCTCCGCTGATTAATGGAGGCCTCTTTTATATGTATTGGCTCCAATCTCCATCCTGATGTTCACTTTATCGTGCATCGCTAATGGAAGAGTGTTTGTCGGGCAGCGTTTGGTGGGACACCAATAAGGAAATGTTTAATTATGTGTGGTTAATAATCTGCTGCATTTGGCACGTCTTCCCGCTTTGCATAATTGTGTTTCTTTGTCTTTAGGTGGACTCATCCATTCAGACGACCAGAACCGTCCTGACTGTTGTCCTCTCCCTCCTCCCGTTCTGCAACAAGCTCAACCGAAAGGTGAACTGGACGCAACACTGAACGGGTAGCGCTCGGATTAGCTTGGCAGGCTGCGAGAATCTACTAAAATGTAGTTATTTAACCTGAAATGATCATCACGAGCAGCAGAAGCAAGCGTTTTATCAACCAGCTGCCTTTCATTTTTTTGCATTTTCATTTCTAACTAAACATCTGTGTCTGTAGCTTCTTACAGCTTCACTGTGTTCACCAGTTAATCACAAACTGTGCCTGTTGTTTTGATTTCTCACTAAAAACAGGCTTTTTAGAGCCAAAAATGTTCGTTTAGTTTGAAACAATTAAGTTGTGGGCTGTGAAACCAGAATAATGAGCTGAATGCTTCGTGAGTCCGGTTATAACTGTCAGATGGTTTCACATGCAAGTAGTCTTGTGATCCATTTTTATTCTAAGAATGTTTATTAGCTTTAACCCTTTATGGGGCAAGTGACCATATTTGGTAACTTCCTTCAACATGTCCACCCTGTGCCTCCCCAGGTACACTTTGATTTTGTTTTGATATTATTGCCAATATCACGACCCCAAGACAAATGTGACTAAATGAACTTGCCAAGCACTTTATAAACACTTTGTTACTGGTTGTGTGAGTATCATTACCTTAAAGTAAAATGTTTCTAAATAAATGTTTTTTTTGCAGTTTATGACTTTTTCTTTTATTTATTATAAAATCACTTTTTTTCAACTGCAGATGGGCAAATTGCCATATACGGTAACTTTATTCATCTTGATTTGCAACATTGTTTTTTTTCTTTTTAAAGTCACAAAAGTAAAAATATCTTGAAATGTCCTTCAATAACACCCTCGGATTGAAATGTTCATTTTCCAAATGTTTCAAGGAGTACCCTATAAAGAGTTAAGCCCCTTTTCATGGCTAGAAGTGTGCCATTATTTACTTTTTCATTCAATCTTTCTCTCTGCTGTCCATTTGCAGTACAAGTCCGAGAGGAGTAGCCTGAGCTCCCCACAGGATTGGAGAGAAAGGCAGGACTCATCCACACCTGTCAAAGAGGAGGGAGCCCTCAACGGCAAGAACAGCAACGGCTTCGGGGTCAAGTCCCTGGAGCAGCACATGGCCGGTCTCAACCTCCTAGAGAGCAAATAATCCGGGAGTCAGAAATCCCCCCCTTTTGTCCACTACTCTTGTTGGAGCAGCACATAGCTAACCTCACCTCTCTGGAGAACGCAGAAAATACTCCCCTCATCCTCATGCACCCACTAAAGAGTGGGCTAGAGCTGTGGGGTGAAGATGGTTGCCTTTGGTCAGCCAGAGTTTGCATTTGCTGTCCGGATGATAAATTCTAAGGTTTACAAGAGGAGAAAAAAAAAAAAAAAAGAAGCAGATCCAAGCTCTCGATGCCCGTTGGTGGTAGCTCGTTACCTAAAGCACCAGTTCCACCCCAGTCCACAAGATGGAGACAATCAGCCAACGCTGTGATAGTGAGTCTCTACAGAAAGCGAGGCACAAACCTGATTTTTGCGATCACTTTTATCGCTTCTCTGGCCCCTGAATTGATAAACTGATGAGAAATCAGGAGAGAACTCCCGCTCGACGCTCAGCTCAGCCATACATCTGTCTTCACCACGTGCCTCTGTGTGACGAGCCTATTTGTTTCGTGGTGTACTGTAAACGTGTTGCACAAGTTAAATGACAAAACAAAGTGAAAACCCCACCGTGCATGACGCCATCGTCGCCAAAACCCTCGTGTTTGAGTCTGCTGAGATCATAGGCTTGTAACGTTAACACTTTTTATGTAATGTTAGCCATAGTGGTACATAGCATCCTTGATCACTGGCTTTGTAAACAGCGTCTCACTTGGATAGATAGGTATTTTAAAGTCGACCACGCCGTATAATTAATGTGTAATTGCCATAGAGTTTACTATGGAACATTCCCCCTGTGCCATATTAGTAGAAAAATGCAAAAAAAAGACAATTTTAAAGCCAAATGTTTCATCCTCATGAAGCATCTGATTTTCATGAGGACGTCTTCTTGCTACTGGTAGAAAATATGAAACTTATGAAGCTCCAACGTCCCTGGAGGTATTTTTATTTAAGCGTGGCTACTCCCAAAAAAAAAAAAGCCACAAAGATGCTTTTGAGAAATCAGGACCTTAGCTTATAGCGTCCTGAGTATTATCGAACCATATTCTGTGTACACAGCATACTCTTTGACATTTTTTTTTTCCTCACAGAGAATTGAATCTGAACTGGCACCTGTGTCAAATGGAACCTTGAAGTGTACTTGTTATGAAGACTATCATTGTGAAGCTGCCTACTTGGCCAATATGTATTAAAGGGTATATATGATATGGTACTTGAAGCATATATATATATATATAGATATATATAAATGTATGTGTGTATCCCAAGGTAATGACTTTGGTACTAGGCGAGGGTGTGATAAATGTATAACATACATTAAGCTTTAGAGAATCTTTGTACAGTTTGAGAGCAGCTAAGAACGCTGGTGTAGTAGTGGCGCTACCGAAGTGAAGAAATCAGATCTAGTTTTGGACCACCTATTCTTTTGACTGTTGAAAGGTTAATAAAAGTGACACAAAAAATAAACGATATTTTTCTTAAATCACTGTTGCGCTTTTCTTGATATTTTACAAAAATATCTTTTACTGAAGAGTATTTGTAACAACAGGATGAGAGTCATTTTTCATGCTTTCCTCAGCAAAAAAAACAACAAAAAAAACAATAGATAAAGCACTGGAAACTGAAGTGCTTCCTGGACCCTTCATGAAAGTTTTAAACACTGAAAACAATGTAGAATAACCTAGAGGCACAGTGCTTGCATTACACACAAAAGTCTTTCAGAAGTGACCCCATGTAAACATCACTGTCCGCGATGCTGTTCTCGGTCTTCCTCTGACCGGGTGAGAGTGTGAGGGGAAAGAACTTCTCCCGGGACAGTTTAAACATTAACAAGGCCAGAGGGTGAAGCCCCGTCAGGAGGTTTGCGACTGGACATCGCTACGTTTGGAGACGACGCTCTCGAACTCCTCTCTGGTCAGTAGGTTTTCTGTTATGCTCTTGCTTTCCTCAAACTTTGGCAGGATGACAGCGATGTATCCCTCAGTGGACGGCTGTTCAGATTGAAGAGACAAAATCATAAGATGAGATGAAGATGTAGTGATCAGGTTGAGGTGCTAACTCGTGGATCACCTAATGTCCTTACAAGCAGACAAATGGATAGAATATATTGTTTATGAGACATACACACATAATAAATACTGAAGCATTGATCACATAATCAGATTTACAGACGACATCATCAATGCAATGTAAAAATATCTAACGTTTACCTTTTCCATCAACAGATTAGGTGTCTCTAAAATATTCTCGTTGACCTCCAGAAGACGACCCCGGATGCAGCTAAAACAAATAATTACATAAGTGATCCTGACACACAAGCACGACTAAAATAAATGTATGCTTTGAATAATAAGAACACGGTCCCACCTGTAGATTGTGTACTCAGTTTCATCTGAGCATGTTATCCTACACAGAGGTGCGAAATCAGTAAGGAACTGCCCCCCCTGTTGTTGGGATAAAACAAAAGGTAAGGACAAGCACAGGGGGAAAAAAAAAAATCTAAATCATCTGGAGATTTATTGAATTACCCGCTTGGACTTCCCAGACACTTTGTTATTCAGCCGACTGCAGCCGGTACTGATCTGGTAATTGATGCTTTTGATTGTGCGCCCATTCTGAAGGATCGGGTGGGTTTCTGCTAAAGTGACAACACATAGTCTGCAAAGAACATACACACATTTGTCAAGTCTAATAAACATTTTAAAATGTATTCATGAAACTGCCGAATAAATCCTTTTCTTTGAAGGCACATTATTAGTGACACAAGTCACTCATACTGAGTGGGAGTTACTTTGTTTTATGACAGTGTGGCATAAAACTGGAAGGTAATGTTAGAAACAAAATGATATCAGACATAGTTAAGACAGGTATCAGGGAAAATACATCAACTAAATAATTTAATTCAATCGAAAAATGGAAACCCCTCTACAGAGCCACATAAATTCTACTGCAATAAGTGCATCACTTTTGTTAGATTCATTCATTTATAATTCATTTTAGGCTGTACTGTAGGGATGAATGATTTGGAGAAGAAAATCGGACTGATTTTTCTGACAGGTACTGCGATTTGATTTGCGGTATAACATCCTACTTCAGTTAAATATTAAATGTGTAATAGATTTAAAAGAGTGGCTCTGTCACACAAGGAGGATGAGATGAATTTGTAAAACCAAGGACATGACAGTTTAAACCCTGGATCTGCATATCCATCCATCCATTATCTATACACACCGCTTAATCCTCACTAGAGTCGCGGGGGGCTGGAGTCTATCCCAGCTGACTCAGGGCAAAGGCAGAGGACACCCTGGACAGGTCACCAGTCTATCACAGGGCTACACTTAGAGACAGACAACCAAGCACACTCACATTCACACCAACGGACAATTTAGAATCACCAATTATCCTCAACATGTCTTTGGACTGTGTGGGAGGAAACCGGAAAACTCGGAGAGAACCCACACACCGCACATGGAAAACATGCAAACTCCATGCAGAAAGATCCCGGGTGTCCTCACCGGGACGCGAACCGGTGACCTTCTTGCTGCGAGGCAACAGTGCTAACCACCGAGCCACCACTCAGCCAAGATCTGCAGATCATATACCCTAAATTGCAGCCTTTGCTATTTGCAAATTGTATTTCTTAGAACTGTTGTTTTATTTATCAATTGTTCAGCCCCACTGTGCTGTACTGTTGCTTTATTGGGTCGCATTATGTTGTAAGGCATTTCAATTATATCAGTTATTTAACAGGAAAAATATGTGAATATTTTTTTTATATAATAATACAACACCAACAGAAAGAAAATCCCCAAAACATAACGTGTTGGGTTAAATAAATAATACATAAACAAAAATGGTGATTAAAAAAAAAGGGTACCACGTGTGCCTCGATCAACAGCTAATCAGTGTTTACATAAGTCAAGTTAACATAAACTTAATCTTAAATTTAGGGTATAATTATATTTTAAGATAAGATAATCCTTTATTAATCCAACAGTGGGGGAATTTGCATTGTTACAGCAGCAAAGAGGCTAGTTCAAACCTTTAAGGAACATCAGCAAAACAAATAAACCAAAATATCTATAAATTACAGTTCTAGGAATAACAGTATTGCACAGATTCCTGTCCACTGTTTACCTGTTTGAATGTTGCAGGATACAGTGGTCTTCACACGCTTTCCCCTTCATATCTAAATAAAACAACGACAACAACCATATTCGTGACATTTTAAATTCATTTCTGCTGGTTAGAACAAACATTTCCTGCTTTCTCTCTCCCTGAATTCACAAGTTGTGCCAACGTTAGCTCGCTGAAGTTAGCCGCTAGCTAGCTAGCTAACATGGCGGAAATGTAAAAGTGTTTACCGGCTCTGTACCAGCGAGTGTAATATCTGTCCACGACGGAAGGCGCCTTTGCTTCTGTGTCTTTCTGCTCCACGCAGTCCATCAAAAGGACTCACAGAAAAAAACACTAAATAACGGACACTAGTTTTCAGCACTGTATTAGCTTGTGCACTACTTTTGCTTCACGGACAGTAAATGGTGTGACACCCGGCGGTCCGTCTTCCAAACACATCCGAAGGTTTCACGAGGCAAAAGGTTCCTGGGAGTTTTTCCACTTCAACAGGTACTTTTTTTTTTTTTTTTTTACGTATTTCGCATTTTCCCAAAAGTACTGCACATCATAGTAAACGTGTATCTATTACAGCAATTAACTATAAATCATATGCCTCTCTGTAGCCTACAGGTGGGGTTTTAACAGCTGTTTGAACTGATTCACTGACTGAGCTTTTCTCATTGGAAGTAGTTGCATGTTCCAAAACACTGGGTCTAAAACAGTAAGATCACTGTCCTTTTTTGTAAGCCTGGACCGTGGAATTTCTAACAGCAAATCATTGTCTGATCTGAAGCATCTGGGTGCGAAATAAGGGGTTAAAAGTTCAGATGCAAAGTTGGGTCAGACCAGGTAGAGACTTAACAGTAGAGAATCTTAAATTGAATTTCTTTAAAGAATTAGGGTTAATAATAATTCAGCCAGGACTGCAGTATTGTGCTTCCTGTGTCGAGTAGTTGTGAGTGATCTCGCTGCAGAGTTTTCTTGAGTTTGCTATCTGCAAATAAACACACAAAAACAAAGAAACAACAAGAAACAGATCCTCACAGTTCAGCACTCATGTGGACCTGCATTTGCTCGACAGGTAAACTCGGATTTGGAAAACTTGTGGTGAATTTTCTTGATAATGCATATTGTCTGTAGTCTCGACACACTGATTTATTCCAGTTTAAGGTTTCATTGTCAAGCAGGCAAAGAGATGTCCTAGAATTTAAAAGACATGTTATTTATTGAAAGACATTTGATCTGTGGCAAACTGATAATGTGTTAGGCATCATCAGCACACAATGTGATAAGAGCCAGAAGGCAATTTGTGAATTATTACAGGTCAGCATGTCTTGTAGAGGGACCCAGTGTCAAAAAACATTCCTCCTTTGTTTTAAAATTGCACAAATCACAAACCTTATTTTTAAACTTACACCACATATAAGACTAATCTCACAGTTCTGTTGTAAACTGAGATGTGACCTCCCCTCTGGAAAACACTGTCAGAATGCTTTTTCACCTTGCCCACTAGATGTCAGACTATTGCTAACAACCAGAGTATACTATAATGTTAATGCAGTTTAACCCTGCATACGCCAACATCTTATCACACTTCATTCAAGCACAGTCTGCGTGTGCTGTTCATTATCTGCAGCTAAATGTTGTCATATTTAATTGTTTTGGTGAAGTGTTTATGTAAACCAGTTTAAGAGAAAGTATTGGATAACTGTCATGTCAGTTCACAGAGTTAGTTTTTGGCCGTCTGTTCAATTTCCACACTTTGACCTGTGTGTCATTTTCCTCTTCACTCAGCTCTGATGATTCTCACAGATGCCAGATCAACATATGCTGACTCTGTGTCCCGATGCATTATGTAATGAAGAGGTCTGGGACAGAATGGATGCAGGAATGAAGGAATGTTCCCCTCCCTGGATCTGACAAATAGCCCCTCTTGGACTTAGACTAATCACATACCGAACATATCTGGCATGATATGCTGCTTGTACACTGCGGACACTGCTGAGGGGAACATTTTTTGCGGGACTGGCATAGGTAGATTAAGTAATGATGACTTCATCCTGGTCACATAATTGAGAGAAAGAAAGCGCAAGAGTCGGGGAGACTCGGCTGACGTTTGGTTTCACAATGAGTTTTCCATTTATCTGCTCGCCACTACCAAGACTTGGAAAGTTTTCCTGTCAAGACCCGTCCTAATGAGTTTTTCCATTACTCCTCCGTCTGTGGTTCGCTGTAGTATGCAATTAATTCAGAGATGAAACGCAAAACCATTGTGGAAACAGCGGACACAAAGGGAGTGTGCCACAGATAGGCGATTTTTTTGCATCACACTAAAAATACAGTCGTGCACAATAAACAGAGCGAGCTGATTATGATCCACCAGCTTTATTTATGAGCTTAACCCCGACAGTGTGTGGAGCAAACTGCATTTGGAACAACAGCTGTCAACAGAGCAACAAGTCAAAATCAGAATTCCAGTCAGAGCAGATGAAGAAGATGTGTCACAATATCTCATTTCAAATCGTGTCAGAGGTAAAGAGATCCATATGTTCCGTTAACTAGCAGGTGACCTCGCAGGATGTTTGCATGAGTGTGCGTGCTTCTGTTTATCAGTCTCCTCGTTGCCTATATGTATCTGTCAGTCTGTGTACATTCCCAACCCTGTGCTACTTATTCTTGGAACGCAACATCGCTCCGTCTCCCACTCTTCTAGACTTGAATTCGAGGTTCACTAGCTGGCTGTCAGACAGGCATCTCGAGTGGCTCCAGCTGCACGGGCTTCTGTGTGTGTGTGTGTGTGTGTGTGTGTGTGTGTGTGTGGGAGATGCACACTTAGCTCCACGTCAGCTACTGCTATAGCAAAGCAGCCAGTCTTCTCTGGCCTGCTGTTTGTCTGTTTGGCTCCAGCAGTCTCTCCCTCCACATGGAAGTTGTCCAGCATCCTGATAAGGGAAGAGCAGAGCCGTGACAAGGGGGAGTTGATGCCTGCGTGGCTTCTCTTCGTCTCCTTCTTTTGCACTGTACTTAAGTGACCGAGGAATAGTTGATTCTTACCTCCCAGTTAGTTGGTGTTAACAACAGGAGATACTTCTGCACAGTGAAGCAGATACTGAGAAGGTTGCAGTGGTTCACGCAGACGAGGTGTCAGTAAGAAATTAAGCAGTTCACTGTTGAGTAGAGGAATTTCATGCAGCCCATCCTCAGCATTTCACCATTTAATAAATGTCCAGGAAAACGGAGGGTATGCTGCAGTCAGAAATACCGCCTGTCTTTTTCCTGGAAAGCAACAAGGCGCACATCTGTATTTGCCATTAAGCAGCCACATGCTGCCAAAATGCACATCTAAAACCCTCTGGATTCACCGGTATGTATAGTTGATTTTCATCAAATAGAGGTGCAGTTTCTGTGTTAAACCTTTTTTGTGAGGCTTTTTTTTTTTTTTTTTGGGAGTCACATCACAAGAATTAGATTTCAGTGGAGCACATTTAAACTCTTTTGGAGCAAATCTGCTTTAAATGACATATTCAAATTAAAATAACTTTAGCTTCTGCACCATTCTTGTACACTTGCAAATTAGAGAACCGAAAACAGAAGCAGAGCAGATTTTTCTCCACCCAAATTTAAAGACAAAATTTTGAATAAAAGAAAAACTGATGCTATTTTTGCGAAGATGAGAGCATCGAAAAAACCCCAGAGCTTCTAATCACTGTTGAAATCAGTGAACATTGAAGATTTTTGTCCACCTAAAGTAAAAAAAATAACTTTTTATGTATCACTGCTGCTCATAATGGTGAAATGCTGCAAGACCTGACTTACAGCGTTCATCGTGACTGGGGACAGTGTGCTGCTCTTGTGCAAAATACAAAAGAATTAAAAGAAAATGAATGCTATTTCTACAAAGATGAGAGCATCCTGAATCCTGTCCTCGTTGGGGGAAACTTAAAGAGGAGGAGGGGATCTGGGCTGCAGGCGTCCTTGGGGAATTTATGAGCTTAATGCTTTAATTAAAGGACTGATCAACAATCATAGTGTCACGACCGCAGGGAGACTTTACTTAATTGATCTGTTTACTTCATAAAAAGTTCAGATGACAAAAGCAAAGCCAAGAAAGCTGTTAGTCAGCTGTAGGCTAATGTGCTAACACCTCAGAAACCCCAGAGCTCCTAATCATCGTGTTGAATCTCTCGGAGTTCTCTTGTGAACTTTCTAAATGTTGCGTCTGCAGACGAGTGCCGTCGCTCTGATTAGCCGGTCTCACTTCACGTCGTTGTCGTTATTGCTGCAGCTCTCTGTGTGGTAATCGGCAGCCAAAGGTGCAATCAATCATGTCAGAGCTGTTCTGTTATTCCTGGCCTTTCTCCAAAAGCAGCAAGGCCTCAGGCACTGAAAAATGTGTCTGCATGTGTGTGTGTGTGTGTGTGTGTGTGAGTCAACTTTATAATCAATCCCTTTAGTAGAAACATACGGTATTTCATCAGAGAACTGTTTCACATCAAGCGGTAACAATAAATTTGACAGGATACAACTAATTCAATCACCAGAAAAAGATCAGGCTGAATGTTCATGAGTGATTACAAGTGAACCGCGTCTCGCTCGTGTTACAGGTGGATTTGTTGTCGCTGTGGCAACAAACACAGACGTCTTGTTATTTTTCCTTGGACTTGTTACCCTTTTGTTCCATTGATGGGTTTTTCAGTTCTAACAATTTCACCAAAATGCCAAAGCAAGTGGAGATGAAAGTGTGAAGGAGCAGTTTAATGCTCTTTCTCACGGAGACTTAGGCAGTTTCCAGCCTTTGTGGTGAACTTTGCTTTTTTCAAACTTAACAGGGAGATATAAAATATTATGTAACTTTTTCCCCCCCAAAAAACGTCTAACTATTCCTTTAAGGATGCAGCAGTTTGCATGAGAAGCACAGCGATATTCAGGAAGCACGATCTCAGTCTGCGACGTTGACACATGCGTCTAATAAGAGAAGAGTTCGATCAGTGTTGAAATATTTTAAATGTGAGCGTGCGTTAGAAAAGGATTAAGTGGGATCAGCTGTAGTTGTTCCTCCCAGACCTAATATGTTATGTCAAAACATGACAGGATGGAAAAAAGTTTGCCAAAAAGTTAGCATTTAAGAGACACAGCAGTGGTGCAATTTTGGTTTGACCTCCGAAGTGTGAAAACAAGAGGAAGTGGTCGAAACTGTTCAGCTGCTGCCTGTCGATATAGGATACGGTGCTTTCATTTTGAGCCCAACAATGACAAACTATGATTCTATACAATTTCTAAAAAGAATTTTAACCTATTTTAAGTGGCCACTTGACGGATAAATTCTCCAATAATTGTGAGCCTCTCTTCCCCAGTGAACCCACTCTCATCAATCACATATTATTTTCTGCCCTCGTGACACATTTATCTCATACCCACAGCCTGACCTGATGCCCATCCGTCTTTACTGCCCTCATTCTCGCTGTCATCTCACCAACTATGAAGTGCTTCAGACTCATTCCTGACGCTAATTTGTTCACAGCTGCCCTCCTGCTTGTCATTCCGCAGAGATAAATGGGGTTCAACAGGCGCTGAAGGCGAAGGAGAGGGAGATCCTCGTGCACGCATGAGGAATATTTCACAGGTATTAGGAGGTTTTCATCTTTGGATTCCGACCTACCTGCTAAAGCAGTAATTCTTTACAAGACTTTACTGCAAACTGAAAGAGAAATATGCAGTTATAAAGTCATCAAGTGGGCTTATTTAGGTTTGCCAGTGCTTGAATTTCCAATTAGGAAAGGGCCCCGCATAATCTCGGGTTGATTATTTATACGATGCCACGTGGCAAACATCTGCAAGAAAATCTCCTCATGGAAAGTGAACTTTTCGCCAACAGGAACTCTCCACCTCTTTTGTAGTCCATTTTTTATCCAAATATCTGTGCTTCCCAGAAAAACTCATTTATGCCTCCGCCTGACTGGAGCGTTCCAGGTCCAAACGGTTGTTTTCTTCAAAAATATTCTGTCAGGTTGTTCCTGTTCTGACAGTCCAGACACAGATCTCTCAGCATTCTATTAGGCCGTTCAGATGGGTCTGCATTGTTCGGGTTTAATACGGCGTTAGTTGGCCGTGAATGAAAAATACCAGCAGGCTGTTATTAGTTTGGCCGATGCTGTAGTTGTTAGACGCAACACAGCATCGCCGACTCATGCTGCTGTTTTATAGCGACCGTCAGTATGTTTCCTCACCTATTTTTGCTCTTTGACGTGAAAATAGAACTTTACGAGCAGCACTGAACATTCTGCCACATTATGTTAGAATTTATGAGAAATGGCTGAGGGAACAGGAGCAGACACAGATTCCTGGGAGATCACATAAGGCCGCCCCGTTCCCTGGCAAAAAAAGACGTGGACCTTCGGAGCAGTTTCTCTTGAATGTTCGGTTTTTGTTTGTTTTCCCCTGGCTCTCTGGACAGCCTTGGATTTGGTTGTGTGTATTGGCTCCGGCCCCTGGTTCAACATTAAATGTTCTCATGTGCTGTTTCTGAGGAAAACACTCCATGTTGTTGACAGTACTCTTTGGACGAGGTTGCGCTCAGGATTTGGTGAAAACTGTCGAAAGCGGTCTCACTTGGCAAACATGACTTCATTGAATCCCCGTGCATTTTCTTAACAAAATTACACACAGCTCTCGATGTGCAGACGTCATATTAATGTTTGGAGCTTTAGAGCAAGATAAAAATCTAGACTGATTTCTGTTGTACACCTGCAGGAAGTGGTCAGAGTTAAAGTTAAAGTGGGGCGTCATATTTTAACCCAAATTAAGCTCAAAGTACCAACAGCTCTCGGTGTGAGGTTTTCTGACAGGAAATGAACACCCTGGTGTCTATTTGCAGCATATATGTTGTTCTCAGAAGAGAATAAAACTTGAAGACAAACATAAAAATGGATTTTATATTAGCGAAACTCCTAAAACGTCGAGGCCCTTCAAGAACGGGCCGCATGTCCGTGCGTTGAAAGCAACAGCGTGGAGAAGGAGGGTTTTAATTAAAGCAGCGCATTCTTGATTAAGCAAAGGAAACATTTAGCTGGATTTTTTATTTTTTTTTTGCAGTTCACCACCAAGCATCCAGCGCTGAACCGGTGATGTCAGAGGTTTGGACAGCTGGGCCTCAGAGCACAGAGGAGGATGTGGTGAGATTAGAAGAGCCTGATAACCAGAAATTAGACTGTAGGAGGAGGATTCATCTCTCCATTTCTTAATTTCCTTCACTTATCCCTCCTTGCTTTCTGCGCCTTGATCCCATTCCTAGAGACGGAGACATGAGCAGGCCTCAACTCTTCTTCCTCTTCTTGTTTTCACTCAGGAAGAGAAAAAAAATAAAAGAATTAGAGGCCAGAGAGCATTGTTGGAGTGTTTTTCTTGGTGCTTACATCCACTGTAACATCAAACAAAAATCAGACGGAGAACAGGGGACTTTGAATCGCCTTTATTCATCCCAAAGTCATCCTGAAACCCGGGGTTTTCTTGTAAGACAGCATGCACTGTGCGGGTATCTGGTTTTGTTAAGTTTGAGCTGTGTTTCTTCCGCTCGTCGCCCCACTGAGAGCCTTTTGTTTTCGCCGTGTACGCACACCGATGTGTGATGATTGGCAGGGCGACGGAGGATTGTCTTTCTTATCTGCATCGGTGTTACAGTAAATGCTCGAATCGTTTCAGGGAAGAGTTGTTTTTTTTTGCGCGTGGAATCTTCACCGTCGTGAATATGGATGAACGGGGCGATCAGAGGGAGAGAGTTGGGTTTATTTTGAATAAAGCGGCCTCTGATGGATTCCCAGAACTTTGCCTTCGTTCGGAGGTGGACTTTGATTCACCCTCGCTGTTACACACATGTGACTAACAGCGACGACGGCCGCCGATCAACTGCAAATCCACTCGTGGCGCACAATGTGGTGATCATCTCCAGTCTCTCCTAGACTGGTTGCACATGGTGGTGAGAGGCTGTGAGTAATGCTGACTGGACAGCAGTCTCTGCGTGGTGCAGCAGTAGGCTACCAGATGTGTGTGTGTCTGCATCACTGATTGTTCCATTCAACACACACACGCACACCCACACACACACACACATCCTTTGACTTTAATCCAATCGGTTATTTTACGAGACTTTAAAACGAGCCAACGCGACTGTTTGATTCTTTTATTTAGCAGAGAAGAAAGTGCTGAGCTCGATCACACGCGGTTCGCTCGTAAATTTAATGAAAAATAAACAAGGTTGGCAAGGTTGCGCCACATATTACAGAGGATGTATACCAACTTCCTGCGAGTGGGCTTAGACGGCGTAGGTTTTCTGTCCTCCCTGGGAAATTTTTCCAACTAAGAACCTTTTTTTCTCTGTTATTTGAACATTTCCGAGCCATGAATAGATAAACTTGTCCAATATATCACATAAATAGCAACGATTAGAGACAATTAACGTAATCTAAGCATCATTTTGTGGTTGCAGGATTAAATAATTCAACATTTTGCAACCACGTCAGGCCCAAAAGCTCTGCCTTAAACGGAACCGACTCCTGTTTCAACAGTTAAGTTGAACTTTTCCTCGCTGACTGACTGACTGGCCCGTCTCTGCTTCTGCTCACATTCTCAGACATATTTGTCATGCTTTACTTTCTGACTCAAATGCGCCAATAACGGGTAGAAAGCTATAGATAACAAGCAGAGACTGTGTAAAAAAGATAACAGCACATGCCTCGCTCTATTTTAACATGCAGTCTGCTCTTTGGTGTCAGTGGTTAAAAATGTTTTTAGGTCCAGCTGGTAAATACAGAAGAGGAAGTTGTGCAGGCACATATATGAATCCTCTGCAACAGAAAGGGTTTTTTTGGGTATTTTTTTAGCACAAATAATTCTCCTGTAATAGTGACAGATCTTCGGTCTTTGAAATTTTTTTTATGATCTTATTAAATGTCACTTGTTCTGTCAGCCTGTTACGTGGCGACCACAATTAGCGAGGCCGTTTCACAGGCCGCAAAACAACAGAGGAAGTTCAGCGAGTATTAGCAGTTTGTCTGCGTGTTTCAGCAGAAATTTGAATTTAGCAACTCTCAGACCTTCTGCCCAATATAGTCACTGTAATGGCGAACACTGAGAATGTGTTTTTCCCTAAATTCTTAAACTTGTGTTCCGTATGAACAAACGCATCATGATGATTTGTTTAGAGCTGATCTTGTAGAATCTCACATGCCCAAATACCAGAGGAAAGACTTACATGTCCCCCTTTGAATTTGCAAAAACAGATAACTCCATCTTCACAAACCTTGAGAAAACCCACTTTTCCATCGTCTACCTGAGACAATATCGATCAAACTTAAGTTATCTCTATTTGTTGTCGTGTCATTTCTACTCAGTCAACTTCAGTTTGATTGATATCATCTCAAGCAAACAACAACAAAAATAAGTTTTCTGAAAATCTACAAAAATGGAGTTTCTGTTTTTGCAAATGAACTCTTCATTTGTGCAAAGTGGTCAAATCTGTCTCTCCAAACTCTCTGGAAATCACCAATAAAATCACCAGTAAAGTTGTTCAATTTTCAATCAATCAGCGATCATTTCTTCAACCTACTAAACACCAAGTCATGTAAGATGCGAAGACTTTTGATGTTTTATTTACTATCTTATATGAACATCATATCAAATGACTGTGTGAGAGGGGCGGTTCATACTGACAAACCAAGAATCGTCACCCAGCTGTTTACTAAACCCACCAAACGCTATCTGCCCAACACCAAATGGCCAACACACATTTCATTCGGGTGTTAATCTAGAACACAACGAAGCTTAAATGAGAGTGAATATTGAATAACTCTAGCCAGACTATTCTGTGATGCAGAATGTGGTCTATTATCATTCAGCTGTAGATGCAAAAACACTTGCTTTTGGCTCATTTCTTATGTCTTGAAACCAATCACAATCGTGTTGGACGGAGCTAAATTCAAGAGTTTTTGAGCTAAACCAAGATGCAGCGACAGTCGTTCTGCAAAGCAATGATTAAAGAATTGTTTCAATGGAACATTTGTATGCAGGAAGTTGATTACTATCAAATAAAAATGTTAATTCACTGAAAAAACTAGCAATGCTGACATACTGCATGACCCAAAAACTCAGCAAAACCTAAAACGTTTAGTTCAGTAGGTAGCCGAGAGGTCATTGTTGTTGTTTCCTATCGTGAAGGAAACAAAATGGTTACACATTTTACACCCAGTGAATCACACTAATACTGAGCAAACAATCATCAGGTGAACCCTAATGCCGCCTTTCCACCTACATGGAGCCAAATTTTGAACCTCTCAGAGCATTTCTGGCAATGTTAAGTTAGGTCAGAACCCAAACAATTGTTTCCCAAATGAAACCAAAAGATTGCATTCTGCTAAGACCTAAATTTTGTGTCATATTCTACTGGTTGTGCTGTTCATTGTGCAACGCCCTCCGACACTAAAAAGTTTCCCCTCAAAACGCAGGCTGGTTTGCTTGACAGCACCAACATAATCCTGAATAGAAGTGCTTCAAAGACCAGATGGGAAAAGGGAAAAGGGAAAAGAGAAGTCCACATTTCAATATTGTCCTCCCAAATCCATGTATTAATAATAAACCGCTGTTCGTGAACACATATCAGCTTAATGAGGTAAAAATACATCAGCATAGCCAAAGAAATCAATCGATGCAAGCTTGAGTTCATGTCACAGTATGACCAATCTACCATTCAACATTTATTAACACATAAAAATAGTTTGGAAACCACCAACAGTCATACACACATTAATACTACCCAACAACATCCATAGCATTCGAGTCTCTTTTTACTGCCATGATGCCAGGCTTCGTTTTCAGCCCTATATGTAGCATACACTTCACAGTTTCATTGCACAGTCATCCAGTTCGCCTCCACACTGCTCCTTTTCATAAGTCATCGTGTAAGTGGTTGTGCCTTTTGCATTATTGTTAAAGTCCTTCAAAGTGTTAGAAACTACCCACACTTCGATGTTTGGAATACGGCCCCCAGACGCCATTCGAAATGTACAGCGGATTCCACAGGAGGACGTCCTCTATTGGCCTCCTCTTGAAGGAATTTCCAGTCTTATGAACCCCACTGCTGCCTCTAGAAGTCATCCTCATAGCCAGTGGCTGCGAGGCCGTTTTCAGGGAGGGCATACACAGATTTGCTTTTCTTCTTCCTGTTGTCTGCTTTTTGCCGTGAAGCGTCTTGTTCTCCAGAAAAGGACAGGTAGGCGGCGATGCTGTTCCTGACTCCGTAGCTCACCATGTTCTCGCTGCAGCTGTCCGTGCTGACCAGCTGTTTCCTGTAGAGAGCAGGGGTGAAGACACGCATGAACATCGACAGCTTTTGCCAATTTAAAAAAAATAAATAAATTATGAACTGCTCTGAAATTTCTGTTATAAGATTGAAAATCGGCTTAAACAACCTTGACGACCTGAATTTCTATTTTAGAGATAATTATTTTTGATAGATACTTGATCGCTTCAGTCAGTTTTCATGACTTGGTTCCAATCCAAAGACTTCTTGTTGAATTTGAATTTTCCTTTTGTACTGTCACCCTAATTTGATTAAAGCTGCTAAATGTGATTCTGCACTTTGCACGCACCTGTCTACTTTGTTCCAGTCAAAGTTGCGTCGCATGACTACAGGTGGAGCTGCAGGACTTGCGTCTGGTGGCGGAGCCGTGCCCGACAGACACGGAGAGGTCAGCGCACAGCATAACCCGTCTGCAGAGTCTGAAGAGGCAAAGATACGGCAAGTTAAATACAGCTGTAATTCTTACAAACAAACACCACTTGCATAATTTGCATTTACCGCCGGCACACTCGACTGATCAAGCAAATACACAAACCACACTTGTGAAAAGGGGTTGGTTGAAGATCAAAAATATTTCACTATTTAATAACACACACCAGCACTTTTCTCATCGTGCAGGCACCAGTGGTCATTATCGAGCATGTCGTATCTCACTTCCTGTTTTGTTCTAAAAATGTTCCATGAGTGACGGAAATGAATAAAAACATGAACGCTGATAAGAAACACTTCTATATTTAGAACATGAACATTTATTTAGATCATTTAAGGACACCTGATTACACAAGCCGGATTGTGTGGCCTGCATGTTGGGATGTTTGTTTTCTACACGCTTCTCTTCAGTTAGATATCCGAGTCGACCCACCGGAATAATGGTTGATCATTTCCTCCAGGCACTGGAAGGTGAGACGTGGTGAGATGTAGTACCAGCTGTTGTCCAGTCTGAAGATGCGATAGTGCTTAACAATCCTGTGCTTCACTGATAGCGAATACAGACCTGAGGATGTGAAATATGACGCGTCATTTGTAATGGTGTGTGTCAGTATGAGAGCATCAACGACTAATGATCGGATCATACTGAACATGTTGAAACAAAGCAGAATTACCATAAAGGTCACGGCTCTGTTTTAATGTCATTGTTTAGTCACTGAATACTATTGCATCATGACTAAATTAAAGTTTGAGATCAACATATGCTCACGCAGAATTTACCACAAAAGAACCCACTGTCTAGTAATTCCCCTGATACGTGTCTTTATAGGGACGGGACAGTTTGTAGTTTAGGGAGAGTTTGATGAGGAATCAAATCGTGTCCCTCTATTAAATAGGAAGTTACAGCCAAGACATGTTTGGATTAGTTTAGTTTAAAAGTCTTTGGCATTCTGAACCCGAATGGTGACTTGCTGTTTCCTCCCATTTCTTGCCTTTATGGTTCACTAAGCCAAGCAGCTGCTGATGTGACAATGCTGACACAATTCTGTAAATTTCAGCTGAATCAGTAAGGCTTTAACTGCTGTAAATAATCTCAATGACATATATTTAAATGCGTCAACTTGGACCTGACTAGAGCCAGTCTTTGCTTTGTACCTCCCTTTTCATCCTAATCTCATCTTGGTTATCCTCTTGACAACCTTTACACAGAACATTTCAAACCGAATTACACAAGAGAGCAGTTCTCACCTCTCTCTCTGGAGCTCTCACGCACCAGGAACGAGCCGACTCGGTTCCCCGGCAGAAGAAGCAGCTCTTCTGCCTTCTGCCTCTCAACTCCCTCAAACAGCCACCTGACAGAGCAGAAAACGTTATCTGAGTTCAGAGTAAATACTTGTCGGATTTACAACATGATGAATAAAAATGTTATTTAAAATAATACAAGAACATATAAATGCATGATTAATAACATTCCCTGTTATCTCCCTTATAATAGAGGGACTTTACAGTAAAAGGACCTTTATTATTTGCACCAAGGCCAACTCTTTTTCTTTTTCTTTTGTACTTACCCATGGTAGACTTTAGCCACATGACTGTTTGGTATGTAGTTCTCCTTCCCTGTTTGAACGGAACGAACTCTCCACCAATACGCCTCCCTAACCACCGTGAAAAGACAAAGAGGAATTAAAAGCTGACCTTTTACGTGACCACTTCTCTGTACTGCAAACTTAGAACATCAGGTTGCAAGTGAACTTTTAGACTCTGTTTTCTCACAGTTGTTTGGAATCTTCCAAATGCCTGCCTGTTTTTGTGTGTGTGTGTGTGTGTGTGTGTGTGTGTGTGTTTTTTTTTAAAATCGAGAATGCAAAAGCAAGATCGTACTTTGCGACGACTCTGAGCTTCTCCCCCATTCTGTAGATCGGCTCGCTGATTTCAGGAGAGGGGTAGTCCTGGAGCACCACCACCATGTCATCCTCTGAACCTGCCAAGAACAATATTTACAGCACTTATAAACACATCTACATGCTGATACACAGACATCATGATAAGAAAAAAAAATGTCCAAGACCAGGCCTCAGGTAGAAATGAGTGTCATCTGCGTATTGTAGACATACAGATAAAGTAGTAAATGCAGAATGGCTGTTGCTGACAACGGAGAAAGCTTTCACTCTGCATTCTTTATCCATTAATTAACAGTTTGAAAAGTTGCAAAGACATCTCACCCTTGACAGAGTTGTTGAAGTTTTCAGTGCTGCCCTTACTCCCTGCAGTCACACCTCGCATCATGTTCCCCATCCTCCACATGGATCAGACACCAGCCTGAATTCAAGACAGAGACATGAACCAATCTGTAGCTTTGTGCCACTAAAACTTCTGTCTACTGCTGTAACCGTTCGATAAGCCGACCGTATAGCGCTATCTCATCTGACACCTCCTTGCAGAATAGGGAAGCTGAGGCTAGATGCTATCGAAGTTGATTTTCCATTGTAGCATCTAGCTGTGTGTACTGACAACTAACAGAGATGGTGAATTTTTGCATTGCAAAATCCTGTTACCAAACTACAAGTCATATTTTGCATTATGATGTATCAAAAATGCGTCAGTGTTAATATATTTCAACAGATCCTGCGTATTGGATGGATACTCCTCTGTTACATCAGAGTGTTCAGTTGGCTTGAATGGAGAAATAACGGTTTTTGTCTGCACAGTAGACATGATAAACTGTTGGCACCGACCTGTAAAACCCGTAGTTCGCCGCCTCTGATGGCATCAAGTGCGTTGGGAGAGGTGTCGGTCCGAGCAGGACATGATGGCAGCAGCAGCAGCAGCAGCAGCAGCAGCAGACTGTGGCACTACAGACGTACCATGTTCATGCGAGTTTACAGGAATGACATGTCACAGAGTGCGGTGACAGCTCTGCATCTGACTGCAAGCTCACTTCCTGTCATGAAATGAGGAAGAACGCAGGCAAAAGTGTTGTTGAGACACAAGTGAGTGAAAAACAGCCGCCCTGACGTGTTTATTTAGAGTAACCGAAAGCACTGTTATAAACACGTTATTTTGGTTAACGTTCATAATATATATATAGATGGTTTTACACTATGAATAAAATTCCTCGATTGAAACGACATTTCCACATGAGTGTGTTTTTTTTTTTCCAAAACAATCAATCAAAAAAATCATTTTTAAAAAATTATATTAATTAACATTAGCAGGTCAATCTGAAATTAAACTAATCTTCAGTTGTAGCTCTACAGTGGAATAAAACAGAACTGTAAGCACAGTGTTTTCAGCAAATTGAGAGCAACAGTGTTAAGAGAACTCATTGGTCAGTTGAGTCAGTCTCCTTTATACCTCTGCTTAGCTGTTGCGCATTGAAATAGTTTGAACGATACAGCAAAGCAATGGTAACTGCCTTGTTGTTAAAAGCCATCAGGGAGAATGCAGATAAAGGCAAGTATATACAATATATAGCATAAAGTATGAAATGTTCTGCATGTGTGGCCTCAGGAAGTCTATATTTACCAGCTTTGGTGTTTAGGGTTTTAGCTGAACTCTGCCTCTGTGGTTATCAGCACAGACATACGTCATACCTGTGCTGAGAGTTCAGAGTAAGCCTCCCAGAATAACACAGATGAGCTGACACTGAACAGAATCGCTTTCTGTATGGACTTTATTGGTTCTGTTTTCCTATCGGTGCGTACCTGCAAAGCTCCAAGGTCATTTCTGTGTTATTTTGTTGCCTCGCTGTGCACAACGGCCAGAGGAAATGTTGTAGTTGCAGGTGTGACAATGCCAGTAACAGCGATGCACTGCAATCTTGGTGCAAAGATCAAGACAAGAGTGAGTAGTTAGTAGTAGTTAGTAGTTAACATCTTCTTCTGGTGTCTCTTGCCATCTCATGGCAGCATGCATCAATTCCATCTGCAGTCTCTGGTATGCTAGAGGTACCGAAATGCACTCATGAGTTCATGATAGTAGAGCCCTGCATACAGTCGTCCTCCAATTTAATCATACCGTTTCATTAAAGAAAAGGCAAAATTCACAATAGTCACTCAAATAACTAGAAACTGAAAAAAGTAATAATAAATAAAAATTTGCAAAATTATAATTTAGTGAAATCAGACATTGCTTTTGAATTGGGTGTGAAAAAAATAATGTAAAAAAATAGTAAAATAAAAACTGTCCCGGACAAATTAGAACACTTTGCTGATAAGCAGTGGGCCAAAATCAGAATACCTGTCAACAGGTGCAGAAGTCTGATTGAGAGTTACAGAAAACACTTGATAGCAGTGATTGGCTCAAAGGGTTGTTCAACAAAATATTAGTTTACGGGTCCCATCATGCTTGTTTGCTTCTTGTTTTGTTTGTTTGTTTGTTTTTTAATATTTCTGTTGAACCACAAGTAGAAAGCAATGTCATGATTTTCATTTCATTTTTATTTATTATTGCTTGTGTCAATTTCAGCTTATTTCAGTGACAGCTGTTTTTTTCCTTCTTTAATGAGAGGGTATGAATACATTAATGGACGACTGTATGCTTCAAAGTCTAGTTTTCTACATCTATCAGTGACACATAAGGAATGAGGGGTGTTAATGCCAGTGGTTGGGTCTGTGTAGTGTGTGACATGTGTGAGGACGTATTGAGACTCATGACTTGCCACCACAGGTTTTTAATCAGATACCCGACCATTCATGATCAAGTGCACCAAGAAAGGTACATTTCACAGCAGCAAAAGTATCCACCAACAATTCTTGACTTTTTGCTGAGACTTGTTCAGTGCCGTTACTCTAATTGTATTATTTCTTCTATATCGATCAATCAAGTGCCATGCTATTCAGCGTAGGCGATCATTTCTCTACATCGAATCCCATCTTTTGTGACTGTTGCCCGTTCCATATGTAGCCATGATGTTAGTCCGTCTATTATTTTAATTCTCTGCCTTCCTCGTCCTCGCTTTCCATTAATTTTTCTAGTTCTATATAGTCAGACTTTCATTATACATAGTCAGACTTATAGATTATATATATATAGAATTTCCCAAACGGCATGCCATACTTATCTGTCTGTGTGTGTGTGTGTGTGTGTGTGTGTGTATATGTATCCATCCACTTCTTTCTGTTAAAACGTACACGCACATACACACATTTATCTCTCCTCTTATCTCCACCAACATGCTTTTTTTTTAATCACAGCAATTTTAAGCTAAAAGATTGAGCTTTTATTTTGACGAAGCATGCACCTGTGACTGATTTTAATCGAAACATCGACGTGAAACCCATTTATCAACATCAGCCCTCAGCCCTTACATAAGTACAGATTGAGTAGGTTATATCTGAAGCCTCAGATCGCCACTTACGTAACAATACTCCTCTGTGCCACATTTTATTTTTCTCAGGACAACTTAACTCACGTGTTTTCCATATTAAAAACTTGGATTAGTCCGCTCCAGACCATTAGGCCTCTTTCTCTTGCCACTTTTTCTTTCTGAATGCAGGGCAGCAGAGATAGAAAAAAAAAAAAAACTGAAATGGAGACAGAGAAAGAGATCAGCCCTTTCGGTGAAGTGAACTTTAGAGGATAGCTTTAGTAGAACAAAAACAAAAGAGTGTGATTTAAAGCTTTTTATATTTTTATTTATCTGTGTCATTGTGGAATCTTTTAAAGTTTGGCACGTATTAGTTGTAGTCAGAAAAACATGAGCTGGCAGTTCCTTTTGCTGGTTTCCTGATGTGTGGGTGTGTATGCTTGTGTGTGTTTGTGTGTGGGTGTGAGAGAGAGAGAGAGTCAGAGGTAAGTATTCCTGAGAGGAAGGACACAGAGTCGGATGTCACGTTATGTCTAAACTGAACTGCAACCAAGCGGCATTTTAGGCTGAAGCTGCTTCTCCGCTGGGCGTGGATAGAAAGCAGCTACTGCGGCTTGGTGGCCGGTGGCTGGTGTCGGATGCCAGGACTCGAACTGTTGTGGTTGCAAGGAAGGAAGGAAGTCCTCATCAGCTTTAGGTGAAAATAAATACAAGGTCGACGGCATGTAGCTTGTGTGGTACCAGTTTTATCGTCGGCATTTAAAGCGTTTTCTCTCACCAGTGTTGTTCATTTTTAGCGATTTTCTTTTCTTTAGTCGTTGTTGCTCTCTCTGTTATGTATCACAGAATTGGCTAACAAAGCCAGACTACAGTAGCTGTATCTTCTTTACTTCTGAGGATAATTTCCTTTCAGCTTATTAATGGGGAAATACCCTCGCGTCTTGGTGTTTAATGTAAGAAAGCGTAATTGAATGATTGAAGTTTTACCAGTACAATGCACATGACGGACCACGAGTAGAAATGCTTATTATAAAGGACACTGGAGGCTGTTAGCAACGAGGATCTAAGGTTTCATACGCAAAATCTAGAACTCCAAAGCACCTTAGCTCTTCCCTTCCATAACGTATTTGTAGAAATATAAAGTATGATCAAATAGAAGCGGAGTAGAATACAGTGCTTAAATACATTGTGCAGTTAAATGATAAAACAGACAGTATTCAGGAATTTACAAAAAAAAGAAGGAAAGGGGTAGAAATATGAAAAATACAATCCAAAAAGATCTACAAGATTTAATATGCAGTATTCATGTCTGCAAGGAATCAACAAGAAGTCTCTTTGCTCTGGAACATTTTCTTCCTTGGCTAAACAGCTTTTTCATTTTCTCTTTTTCTATTCAGGTCCTGGCTCCTGTCACTGACGCTGCCAAGGCCATGTGTGCCTTTAAGTGAGTCACTAGCAGACATAACACAGGTGAGCCAGCGGGTCCGTCCACGTTGACCTCCGGCTCAATGGACTCTTTGTTGGATGGTAATGAGAAACTTGTTTCTCAATTAGTGAGGGCAATTAATCGAGACTCCCTCCCTCCTGAATTGCCTCTATTAATAACCTTTGAATGAAATTGGATCGGGCAGGTGTTTATTTGGCAAATTGCATGAATAACATCGTATAGGCAAGTGCAGTTATTAAAGCATTAAGCTACCACACACCATTACCGCTGCTATGACTGGTTAAAGAGTGGATTCAGACGTTTATAGATCTGTGTCATGGTAGAGTATGAAGAGTAAATGAGGAAACGGGTAGATCCAAACACCAGCGGATTTTATTTGCTCAAACTTCTGATAAATAGAGGTTGCATCCTTCATACCCACGTTCCAACAATAGACTTTATATTTAACCTATACACAGATGACTATATCTAGCTCACATATCTACCACATGCATCAAGAACACAAAGAAAAAAAACATTAAAAACACATTACAAACAACTAATCAAGTGACCCAAGGGTTTATACTCAGGAAAGGGCTGAGTAAGCAATTTATGCAGTGCCGATAAAACTCATTCAGTTTGTTGGCTTTAATCTGTGTAGCTTTAGCTGTATGCTTCGGGTCATTGTCCTGCTGGAAAACAAATCATCTCCCAAGTCGCAGTTCTCTTGCAGACACTATCAGGTTGTCTTCAGTCTTCCCTATACTTTGCCGCATTCATTCAGTCTTCAGATACAGATCATGCCACTTTGTCTGGCGTGATGCTATTCTGTTTCCTGCCTCAGAGCACCAAACCCAGAAGCAGCAAACCTTTGCAGACGTTACACCCACTCCTCATCTCCCACAGCTCTTTGCTTCATCTGACTGGAAGCCACCTGCCTTGACGTGCAAACGTTTTTCCAACCTCTACCTTTACGAGATTTCCTGAAGCTGCTGCTGAGAAGCATCCCCACACCATGATACTGCCGCCACCGTGCTTCAGGATGATGATGTGCAGTGCTTTCTGTCTGCCAAACACAAACACAGCGTCTTCTCTTATGGCCAGAAAGCTCAGTTTTGGTCTCATCACACCATAGAATCTTCTTCCATTTGACTTTGGGTGTCAACTGGAAGAAGTCAAGATAACATATGAGCTTTTTTTCAACAGTGGCTTTCATAAAACTTTGACAAAACTTGTTGTAAGCACAGTTTCTCCCGTCGCAGTCACTAAAGCTTGTAACTCCTTTAGAGGAGTGATAGGTGTCTTGGTGACCTCCCTCACTAGTCTTTCTTGCATGCTTTACTCCACTCCTTAATGATGGTCAGTGATTTGGAGTTTTTCTTATGCCCATCCCCTGACTTACACTTCTCAATAACCTTTTCACAGAGTTGCAGTGTTCCTTTGTTTTGTAGTTATAGCCCTACAGTGCTGATTCAACAGTGACTTTGTACTACAGTCACTTAAAATACATTCACTGCACTCAGATGATCTACATTTTACAGTTGTATGACTTCTAGCACCATCTGTGTTGAATTAGATGAGTCATGTTAAAGAGGGTGAACACTTGTGCAATCTTTTATTTTATATGTTTAATTAACTGACATTAAAATCAGCTTTGACACAAAAGAGCCTTTTTTGTAATCTCTGGGCGAAAAGAAACCAAATTAAATTGACCATGAATCAGTGTTGTTTAATGTTAAGAAGCAATAAAAGGAGACGACTTCCAAGGCGGGCAATACTTTTTATAGGCACTGTATATACTACCTGATTAGAGGCACCTCTGTCTATTTATTTATAATTAAATGTAACACCAAAAGTAACAACTGTCTTTATTCAGAAAATACACATAGGAGCTCTCTAGCAGGTGTTTGGAGGTGTTACACCGGTTGAAAGGCTGATGTTTCACTGCCAGGAACTTCCCTCACGTGGATAATTGTTGAAGAGTTCCCACATGATTGATGCCTCGCTGCAGGTTTATAACACGTGTTGGGGAAGTTGTGAGCTTCAGCTTTGAAGGTGGCAGATGATTTGTAAGCCCTCTCTCTCGGCAGCACACTCTTTCTTTGACTCTTGTAAGATACAAGCTGTCTGTCTGTGGCTGACAGTGGCCACAGTTGCCAGCGGCAACTGTGTTGGAGTCTGGATGTGTTTTAAGATTTCAAGGTCTTCCACACCCTCTGTCTAAAATTACTAAATTACTGACTGTAAGGAATTCCCATCATAATTTTTTTTTTTTTGTCTAAATCAAGACATGCTCGTATGGTTTCAGCCTTTCTGGTAGGAGTGGAAGTAAGTGTTGCCATAATGAATCTCTCCACAGTTCCTCTTTTCCTAAAAACAATACACATTCCACATGATCCGACACGGGGAGTTAGTTCTAATGTGGTTGTTGTGTTCTCTCACTGTAATAAGCAGTATCTAAATTCAGAAGCAAGTCTGACCCCACTGGACCCAAAACCACAGGATTGACAGGAACGGGCGTGTGTTGGTTATACTATGTGAATCTGAATGTATCTGCAGCTTTTTTTTATCCGCAGTTTTATCCACAGACTTTATAGGCTTCAAACACTTAGAGCCAAAAATAATTGCGCAAAGAAGTTAAAATCCCTCACCAGTTAGCCTGTAATCATTAATATAATGTGGTCACTGTATGTGGGTCATTCAGGCATCTGGAGCATCTTATCCACAAAACCATCTGCGTAAGCAATCAGTCCTCCCTGCTTCTCACATCCATTGATGCATTCCTCTAAGCTTTCATAAATATTCCTCGGCATAATCTTATGATGAGTTTTGGCAAAAGCGGTATTCCTGTTTGCCCATTTAGTGATTTAGAATTACAGAGTCACTTATCCCAGAGCCCACTTCAACAGAATCATTTTGGTGATTTTAATCGTAACATAATTGGACAAACTTGCACTGAGAAGTCTGAGCCTGTGTTTGCAAACCGCTGCATCATTATCACCGAGTTTGTGACTAGCTGTCCTCCATTTAATCTTTCCTGGCAGTGCAGCATGAGCAGAGTCCCACAGTGAATCAACAACAACAAGTTTCAGACCTGAAAACCCTTCCAGGCGTAAAAACATTAATTCCAGTCTGCTACATTAAATGAGACCTGACTTAATGGCTCCGGAAAGTATTGCTCATGAGCATTACATCATTGGCATGATTGTGAATTCCAACCACCACCATTTAAAAAAACACAGCACTGAGCCATGTGATGGCACTTAGTTAAGCGGGGGCAGTTAAAAGAAGTGTGGCTGGACCGTTTTGGCAAAACATGAAGAAGAGCTTCAGTAATTAACCATACCAACTGATTCTGTGTGACTTTATCCCATTTAGATACTGCCCTGAAACCAAACAATCAAACCCATTTTGCGAGCACAACCAACAGCTGATAATTACCTCATCGCCAAGTCATTTTAAATGTTTGTGGTGAAATCCACCATTCCACCCACCACCAGGGAGTCACGGTGCAGCCTGTGCATGTGCATGTAATCCAGTGTTGCAGCTTTAGCTTTAGCTTTAGCATCCATCTGACAAAAATGCATGCATTGTGCTGAACAAAAATAAAAAAAAAGCAGCTTGTGATATTTGATTAAATTGTATCCATTCTTTCAACATATGGGAGAAAGCTACAAAACATAGCATCTCTGCAGCAGAACTAAACAACCCAGTACTTATGATTGGACTATGGTGGAAATGGTAATGTGCAGATTAAGAGTCACACATCTTCAACACATAGAAATAATGAGGGTGACAATGGAACACGGTGGAATATTGTCCCACTTATCCTGAAGGGTTTAATGATGGTGGACATTTTGGGAAACAGGATGATGTAATGTCACGTTCATACACACTTCTATCGAGACCATCATGTGGCAGAATGTCTGTCATAATTACTGGGAAAAAAAAAATTCTTAGACGACAAATGATGGGGTTGTGGACAGTTGAGTGCCTGGTTACAACCCTAACTGACATGCCAGCATCCTGCAGCCAACCGCCCGTTCTCTTCTTTCTCATGTCTCATTTGAATAAAGCTGCATTTTAAGTTGCCCTTTTTTACAGTCACTGGTCAAAGAAGTGTCTGTGTGTTGGTCACTCTATCTCATCGCTGTGCTTTCAAGCCTCACCAGACTCGGGTTTGGATTAACTCGGTGGTTGAGAATTTGTTATCAATGATACCAATAGAAATAAGATGTCTATATTTCTTCTGAGTTAGAAAAGAGGACTGTTGTTCTGTTACTGTGGTTAGTGCTCAATCTCATAGAAGTAATAATGTTAAAAACTTTTTAAGTAACATAAGTTTGTGTCAGATAGAGTAGGTATAGCAGTTACTCTTTCTTTCTATTTTTCACAAAAAAAAACTGCTCAGCAAGTGTTTTAGCATGAAACTGCACTTGTTGTAAGTATTACAACTTTAAAGACAAGCAGCAAACACAACCACTGGTGTAAATGTCAGTAAAACATGGATTTACAAAGTATAATAGACTTTGTAAATATCCTGACTTTTAGTCGAGAACGTGGGTCCAATAACACAGCAACCTTCCCGTAATGCAACTCAATAGCATCTTTTGTTAGGTAACCACCTGGTAAGTCCCCAGGTCGTTCCAACTCCAGGCTTTCTGTTATGAATTTGCAGTCTCAAGGCCCAAGCAGAGAATTCTGATGACTTCATCTAGCTTATTTTTCTCAGAGTTCCTCCAGAGCGACTACAATCCTACCGCGCCGAGTCGTTTTCTCCATGACAAGTAAACTGACTTGTAAAATCAGTGTAGTGTGGCTGTGTAGTAATTCTGACAGTCAGCAAGGTTACCCGAGGTTACATTTGACATCGTGCAAACAAGCACGAGGTGCAATCTTGCATTAACTCTACTATTAAACTAACAAGTCTCGCTGCTGTCTAATCCCTGAAGGTGTGCTCTGCGAAGAGCGAAAGTGTTCCTGATGTCAGAGCGTCATTCAAGCTCTGTAATCAGTGATTCCATGAGGGCCACCTGTGTATTCTGGCAGCCCCACCCTCCACCCTCACATGCACACTCGCGCATGCACACATCAAGGATAATGCCAGCCTTCACATCCAGGGCAGGGTAACTATCGGTTACTCTGCCAGCCAGCCCCGTCAAGCCCATAATGAGAGTCTGCATCAGCGGACTCGCTCGCTCCCTTCAACAATCCAGATGGGAGTTGACCGTTTATCGCAGCGTCATCATCTGTTACCCGCTCATTACAGGCCAGCGAGCTATTTTCAAGATGCATGGATTCACTGTGCACCTGTGAAAGTATGTCCACCCCCTTACGAACATACAGGCACACTGCTGTTTTTAAGACATGCAAATCCCCTTAAAAAGCCCCACAGCCAGATCTAATGAAGACTTTAATGCTGTAGTCAGCTTTCGCCTAAGCATGTGTTTGCAAACTGGAAACATGTAATGAGTGATGTATGACTGTGTGGAATGTGATAATTCACAGTCCTCCTGAGCAGATTGTGTCATGTAGGTGTCAAACGATCTTGACAGCAGGATTTATTTTCTGGCGATGCTGTTTATAAAAGACGGACTACATATTCATTCAGTTGGTGTAGTTAAATATGAAGCATCCAGTCATCTTTTTTTAGTTAAAAGAAAGAGCGGGAGTGAACACAAACAGACTGGATCATTTAAGGGGTATCAGGTGACCAGGGAAGACTGGGTGCCTGTACCTTCTCAGGAAAACCTAAGTCAAACAAGTGTTACATAATAAATGAAACCCTCAGAATGTATTTTTCCACGAGCTGGTTTTCAAAAATCTGCTGGTGCTCCCGGCACATTATTTGCTTTATTACATTTCTGAGAAACAATCCACAGTGGAGCAGTGAAAATTCATTGCCAACTATTCTTACATTTATGATCCATTAACTGTGCGCCGTGGACTCAGGACGTCTTTGGAGGAAAGCACCAACGTCACACATACTGGTGTGTTTAACATAAGACAGACTGAAATGCAGTGTGTGATACTGGACGTACGGCGCGCACTTAAGCCCCTGTAGGCCTAATTTAACAGTAAAAGTTCTTTCATGTGGAGCTATAAAACTCTGAAGAGAAAAAAAGACAAAAAAAAACCAAAACATAACAGTCGTCTTAAAAATGAAAGAAGAGCAGCTTCATTCAGTTTAATACACTTACAGCCTTACTTTGACCTGACCAGTAGTTTTTGGTGGCTAATATTAGCTGATTTCTGATCAGTTTTGCTGTAGACGTGACAATGCTGTGTTGGCTTGCTAGCTTTATGACTCTTCGTTGTTTGTGCTACTGTCATGCTACTTTTCCGCAGGGTTGTAATTTCCTCTTAAGGCGGCGCGGTGGAGCAGTGGTTAGTGCTGTTCCCTCACAGCAAGTAGAACCTTGGTTCAAATTTGCTGTCTGCATAAAGTTTAGATGTTCTCCTTGTGCCTGCTTGGGTTTCTCCGGTTGCCCTGGCTTCCTCACATAATTCTTGTCCAAAAGACTTGTGTAGTAGGTTAATTGGCAATCTCAAACTGGCTGTAGGTGTGGACATCCATCTCTCGTGCAGTTTCACCTGCAACCCTCTGCAGGATGAAGCAGCAAAAGCTGACATGGATGGATGTAATTGCCACTTGTGGCTGCTGATCAACAAAATTCACATAGGACTGCTGTAACACCTCAAAGGTGGAGCCTGTGATTCTAAATCAATAAACTTTTTGTCAAACTCGGCAAGTATCTCCTCCCGTCTCGCTGTCTATGTGGTGTTTGTACACAGTCTCGACTCTAAATGGAAAACGAACAAAGTGACTCAGACTGAGTCACGCCAACACAATTCCAGCGTGTCCTGGGCACGTTTGTCTTCATGCACAGGACAGGGGGAAAGGGAGGGAGTGATTAGACAGCTAGTTGTGCTAATTTTCTGACCAGCAGCATTTTTTTTTTCTTAGAACTAAAGATTCCATCTTTCAAAGACCATGTGTTGGTGTCTGAATATGCTACAACATTATTCTCAGTGCAGCTGCATTGAAGCCCATAATGCTCTGACTTCATTCTGAGCACTGATGTTTTCCTCTGAATGGCCTTTAGCTCTCCGTGCTGAATCTCACAACTTTAAAAACTTCATGTAACCAAAAACTATATAGTCGTGTACATCATGTATTCACTGTACTTGAGCCTCTTGTCTTTGTGAACCGTCTAACTCGTGATAGTGAAGCAGAGAGGCATTCCATTTTATATATTTCTGGGAGGGTGCAAATGCTCCGTGGTGTTCATTCCACTAATGTCATCGTCACTGACTACATGTAAGGTGATTCCTGTCATTTCCCTCATTCCTGGCATTCCTGCCTGATGTTTTTAACTTTGGAATTCACCTTGTCATCAGTGTTCAAGGTATCGAGCCAGAACTGACCAGAGCTTACTCACGTTCCTTCATCAGAGTCCAGGATAAGAAATGTACTTGGCTACTTCTGCTATGAAGAGCTGATTCGTTGTGCGTTCTTCAACCTCACCCTCATCCTTTGTGTGACTTACTTCATCTCTGCAATGATACAGCCAAAAGTGATCCACAGTTATTTTATTTGTCACAGCTGAAAACTAAAGTAATAGAAGGAGTTGCTGCTACCAGAGACTGTCCATGAATTGAATCTTTTGTACTGATTTAAAAAAAAAAAAACACTGAGGCTGTACTTCAGCTGTCATGTAGGAGGAGGAGAATCTGACCCCGGGTCACAACTATATATTACTTTCGTGTCTTGCTATTGACTGCAGTGTATGGATATATTTCCTGACCGAATGCAGACAATGGCGAAGGTGCATCCACTGTGGGCAATATGTATTTCATCCACTGTGTAATTGGCTGTCTCATTATACCAACTCTGCAGAGCAGGACAGGTTACAGAAAAATCGTTGAGCTATCAGGATGATTTCTTACAGCTTTGCAGACTTCATGTATATGAAGATGGAGCAAAGCAAACATGTGATGCTCTGTCACATCGTCTCGATTTTAACTGGTCCCTGCAGGTTTTCAGTTGTGATTGCGTAAAGCAGACAGACGTTTACGGTGTGGTTTTAGCTGCGGCGGGTTCTCCAGGGATGTGCTCAGCTCTAAATCCTGTTTACGACTTCACTTCACTTTGAGAAAATCCATTCAGCCACAATGTCTCCAAGAATCCCCCGAAGCAGATAAGGGTACCTGGACTCTTAGACTGATAATAATCTTTTTTCCTGCTTTGCTTTTCCCTAGTTAGATAATCACCTCTAAGGCTAACCGTAGCATTTCGATAACAAGACAGTGGCTTCACATTTTAAGCCATTCAATCTCGGGCTATTTTAGAAATTTGTGATTCCCCAACCTTGTCTTGATAGTATCAGAATGAGGGGTAAATACCTGCAAAAATGTCAGCGACTCAATCCATGACTGTTGAGGGGATTAGCTGCTCATGTAAGAGATCTGGCATTAAGACCTGAGAATACCTCGGAGTCATTTAGCCCCGTCAATCATTTGGATACGCACAGGATCTAGAGGAGATTGTGATAAACAGCCGGTGAAAAGTCACAGCAGAGATCCCATCTCTGTCCTGTGTACTCATCTGTAACCCAGCTTGCACCTTGAGCCGCTTGTTGGCTGCAAATGGAAGGTCTTGAAAATACACATCCCGAGGCTAGTCCTTTAGAGACAGAGGGTCAGTCAGGATTAACGCTGGAACACAAAGCATTCCTACAGTGGGCTGGGCTCATCCAATCAAGAAAAGCCATCGACAACTAAGGCATACCCCAAAACAGAACCGTGTTTATGTTTTTCCAACTCACAAGTCAATGTCCACACAGAGCTAAGAGAAACTCGAGCCGGTGTTTGGTTTGAATTGCAGCCAAAGCCATACTGAGCTGAAACGTATACGCCTCGCTGGGCTGCTTATTGTTGATCTACATGCAGATACTCTAAAAGACAGCTTTTGTTAAAAGCCATGATCTGGAGAGCATCCTCGGATCTTGCGGTATCCCAAATCCCTCCCTGTGACTACATGTCATCTCTCGCCTGCTGAAAGCCAAACAAAGCGCAGCGAAAAGCTGAGCGCAGGCACATTGTTTCATGTGCTCACAAGAAGCTCCGCAGCTGGCCCTTAATTCGTGGATGAAATGTAAATCTGAACCTGTGGACAAGTGAGTTGCTTTGATGATTCACAGCACACGTGTTCCCGCGCACAGATCTGCACGTGTGCACTCTAAAGTCATTAAGTCACACACACGCAAAGATATGGTGTGTAATGCCTGTAGACTGGCACGGTGCCAGCATGTGAAATACATTAACAGAAGACATGTCTGAGCCTGGGCTTCATTCAAGCGACAAGGCTGATGTGATGTGCGGAATGTCAGCTTCGGTTACCTGTATTCACACACATGTTGGATTTTTGTTACCGTGAAACTGAAATATTTCTTCAAGCTGAATCTCGTTGGCAAACCACGTTTTAAAGGCTGCAGTCTGATTTGTCGACTCCCCTGTTACTCTTACTTTTATGTTTTTAGGTTTCACCGAAACATGATCGAGAAAAAATGACCAAAAGTTAATATTTTTAACTTCAATTTTCGTTCCAAATTTGAGGAAAATATCTTCACTAACACAAGCAGCAAGAAAGAAAGAAACCAGAGACAAAACAGCAAGTTTCAAAATATTACTTGGTCTAAAGATCGCACCATTAGGCTTCCTTTTCAGTTGAGCAAAAACACAATTTTCATTTCATTTCAGTCTGTTAAAGTGCAGGTGAGTAGATATAGACAATTATAGAGGCGAAATTAAAGGTCCCATTTAGCGAAAATCCATTTTTTGTGGTTGTTATAAACTTGGAGGCGTAAAATAAAAACTATCTTTGCAGTCTTTCAAGCTGAAACACTGAAAAACACACTGTGCGGACACGTGAGACTTTGATTAATTTGCTGAAAACAGGCACAATATGGGACCTTTAAAGTTCATCTTTCATAGGAAGATGTTTTCTTGAAAATTAGCTGCATCATGCATTTGCACATATAAAGTCAATTATACACCCAAAACTAAAATAAAAGTTGTTTTTGGGAGCGCCACTAAATATAAATGTGTTTTCCACTTGACAACAAACACAGACATGGATGGAAACTTGCCTTTATATAAATATCTGTCTTCAAGAAGTTTCTAAACATAGAGCGTCATTTACAAGGTTGTGCAACCTGAAAGGGGAAAAATACACGTTTTCATCTGGTATGTGTTGTACTGCCAGCCTCACTGATATAAAACACGATGGCAGCATCTCGCCTCGTATATCAAAAGTTTAAATACCGGACTTTGAAGGGCATTATGTCGAGGTCGGTTTCTGTTTGAACTGTACACGTGTGCTGCTGACTTTACACAGCCAGCGATGTCACAGGTCGACAGCCGTGAATTATTCTGCGTTACACGGTAAACAGTGTTCACAGATGCTTCCATCATGAGGAATTGTTGACTATTAAACTGCTTCGACTTCACGTGGGACTTTCTGTATCTGTGGAGGCCAGCAGATGTTTTTTGCTCAGTCCAGGAGACTCAGACCACAGCTATATAAAGACGACATAATTACTGGACCAGTCTGCGCACAGACCGCCATGCCTTTTTCTCTGTCGCACACACACACACACACACACACATGTGCACACAAACAAGCCACACATATAGTTTAGGCAAAGGCCCACATATGGCTCAAAAAGTCCAAGTTTATCAAGTTTAAAGGCTTATAGAGATTTCGGGGAGCACACAAATGAGCTTTCTAAGAATTTCCCCGTGCTGCACAGACTGGAAACAAGCAGGCTGTTTCCAGTTTATCCAAAGCCAAACTTAGCATCCGTGGGTGGGAGCTTTATAATTTCCCAAACTGGTTGAACTGTTCCTTTAAAAACGCGCGGGTCACGGTTTTTGTGTGATTTCTACATTTCGCTGATGTTTTCGTTGCAATTATTCTGGCTTATTTTGAAGTTAGTCTAATCGTTGCACTTTCAAACTTTCATTTTCCTATAAATACGGTCAGAGTGTTTTTACAGGAGTCTATTCTGAGGCCACAAGCTGCAGAAGAAGTGATGTGATGTTCAGAAAATGTTCCCACACTACAAGTGCGCTAGGAAGGAACTTTTTTCTTTTTTTTTTTGCATCACCTCAGCAGATTTTGGTCGCCTCAAGGTGTTGTAAACTCATTCTCCCATTCTAAGGAGGATTACCGACTCCACTTGACTTTGAAGCTCTGAGATTTCCAAAACACGGTTTGACTTCAAGGCTTCTCTGTGAGTTGAGGGGATTTTAATGAGGGGATTTTCAGTTTGACCAGCTATGCAAGACTCGAGTCGTAGATGGTCAGCTCCTGTTCGGGCCGTCTGTCACACTTTTCAAACCTGCCTCGCTCTCCTGGGAAACAAACTGCACAGTACTGAGGCGGTGCTGATGCGTGGGACTGCTGACCTTTGGTTTGATCCCATCTGTGTGCACACATTGCTTGTTTCTACCCTTCAGGATGTGTAGATCAAATGGCGACTTAAAGACTCCCTCTGGGGGAAAATCAAGTTTTTCTTTTACATGTTGGAAGACACATCAAAGACGGAGTGAAGTAAGCAGTCAGTGCCGTGGCGGGGCATTTCTACCTTGAAACTGAGCGACAGTCTCAAAAACATTCCAGGGCTTCATACATAACAAGCATCAATTCTGTCGATGTGCAGGGTGGGGCTTTCTGTCTCCTTTTCTTTTTCTAAATTGGTTTCTAGTTCAAACATGTATGGCTGAATTACTTCTTGCTGTTGTGTACGGTGTTCGAGCAGAGTTGCAGGTGAGCTGGAGAGCTCAAGCTGCAGCAAGCAGGGAGAGCCTGGAGGGAATTGCTGGTGTGCACAGCCAGTTGCACAGAAAAACACATTTTACAGGATACAGCAGCTAGAATAGAATAGAATAGAACTTTATTGATCCCTTTGGTGCAAACCTCAGGGAAATGGTTGATAGAAAAAAAAAATCTAAATAAATAACGTTGATTCACAGAGAGACATTTTTAGAGGTTTAATAAATGACCAGAGAGGAACTCTAACTCACCATTAAAATGAGAGGCTGAGTGACAGAAACGTGTCTGCGTTGTTTTCTGCTTCATGCGTGTTATGATGATAGGAATAACTGCACACTTTGGAAAATATGTGAATGAGCTTTCTTACCATGAGGTATATCCAACACTACAACCATCAGCAGCTTATCTTTCCTGGTTTTCTCAGAGGTAACAAACTTCACCTACTATTACTTCTAAATGTTGCCACGTGTTTGTTTTTCTATTTTGGTGACAAGACTTAACTTTGGACAGAACCAGAGTAGCCATTTCTCCCCATTTTCTATTTTTATATTAAACCTTTTGAAAGAAGTGGTGCAAATTCTCTCATGTAACACTCAACAAGTAAGCTAGTATCCATATTTTACAGAATATAATCATATATCTGTGCGAATGTTTGGTTCACGTTTGGCTCGCAGATGAGAAAGCAATAAAAGACTAAGTGACATCCGTTACTTATCAGATATCTGAGATGCTAAAGTTCTTTGTTTCTGTCATCACTCTGTCCGTTAAGCCTCGGTCTCAAACAGCCACTTGAAACTTCAACAGAATCCTTCAACGCTGAATCCAAGTCAGCTGACTAAATGAGCCTTACATCCACTCCGTGTGAAAGCAGCGCGGCTTCGCCTCACGCCTGGCTTTCATTATGAGACGTTTCTGTTAAATGCACCACAACAGACACGAGGAAAAGACCGCTGGCACACACCACTGGTTTACCTAACGTCACCTAATGATGCATGCCTTGCATCCACGTAAGGCTCCGCAGTTAACACTAACTACTGCTATCGCACCAGAAAATGGAGGACAGATGCAGCCACGACAGCATGAGTGATGTGTGGTTTGAGACTTTTCTTTGCCTCCACTGTATTGTTTCAGCGGAGGATGGCCGAGCTTTAAGGGCGTGAGGGGGCCAGTTTGTGACCATCAAGAGGGGAAAAGTTAGAGAATTAAAGAGAGAAGGCAAGAGACAGACTGAGAAAGTGAACAATAGACAGTAAAGGATTTGTTTCTGATCATCTGATTGTCGTGTGTAAGTCCATCTCACAAAACTAACATCTTCCCAATTTCAGCTAAAGCACATCTGTATGTGATGCACACACACGGACTCAGCAGTGTTTTGTGCATGTTGTCTTGCTTTTTAAAATATTGAAATCAATATTAATTCTGCTAAAAGTGATGAAAAAGGATTGACAGCACTGCTCAATTTCTTAAAAGACTTCTTTTTCAGTTATAGATGACTCAAACTGAGCTTTCTAACCTTGTAACTTATCCTGTTGCAGTTAAGTCTCAGTCAGAATCCTGCTGCAGTGGTAGCTGCTTACAGATGAGC
>NW_007579242.1:139836-176300 GCF_000690725.1 Stegastes partitus
TTTTAAGCGCTTAAAGAAAATCCACAGGACTACTCGATTCAGTTCAGCTGTTCACTTGTGCATTTAAAAAAATATATAAATATTATAACAGCTCACTGTATCACTGTAAGAGTTAAACTATACATACATCCACCTGTAGATGCTGTACATATTTCTTTAATTTAATTTTTCTTAAATTCACATACATTTCAGTTTTACCATGAACAAAAATGATTGAATTCAGTAGTTAAACATTAAGTTCAATGCCTTTACAGTCCCACAAATGCATAAATAACTGAATTTGAATCACATCATTTGACTTTCACTGAATTTGAAGAAACAAATTGGAATTTTTAAGCATTGAATTTCAATATTATTTTAAACTGAATTTGAATTTCAATCTAAGAAATTCAATTTCAAATGATAGGAATTATATATATATATTAATACAATTTAACTCCATTTCATTTGTCATCTCAAAGCACGACACAGGTGAGGATCGTACCAAAGTACAGGAAGAAACCCAACAAATCCAAAGATCCCCTCGGATTCTCTTTGAGAAAGCTCTTGGCAACAGTGGGAAGAAGATGGGGGGGAAAAAACTCCCGGGAGAGGAGTTAGAAAACAGACAAACAATACATAAGAGAACAATAAATAACACTAAACAATGACTGAAGCTGCGGTATTCAAATTATATGATTTAAAGTCAGTTTCTGGCTCACAAAACGTGCAAGACCATCAGTGGCCAGAGTGACAATGTGATCTAAATGATGGAGGATTACATGTGCACATGTGACTCTGGTGTCTGAAAATAGGAGCCACATGTCCATTGGTGCTGTTATTTGTAATGAAATGAGAAGGAAGGAAGATTTTGAATGTCTGCTTTTTTTGTTGTTGATTTTTCTAATCTATTTTTGCCCAGAATGAGGCTCCTGGATTGTGTCCCCCCACACTACTTAAAAAGAAATCAAGAAGAGATCTGATTACGGAGAGAGAGGAGGGATGGGTTTTTACTGCTTTCACATGCAGTTATAAAACACACGGATCTGTCCTTTTAATCCCAAAGTGAAGCAGGCGCGTCACAGAGTCCCTCCAGAGGATCCTCCGGACACGCCCAAACCACCGAGGCTGCCAATGCTCTGAAGAGGAGGCTCGGGTGAAAGTGGAGCGGAGGGAAAGGAGAGGAAACCGTCCCCTGTCAGAAAGTATGCGTCCCTTCAGACCTTACGTCAGCCCGGACTCTTTAACAGGCTGTCAGCGCGGCTCCGGACGCAGACTCGAGGTGCGCGGAGATGTCGGCGAGGGGACGAGGATGTAGCTCACCTGCGGACTGCTGCGTGTGGTGCGTTTAAAGACCCCCCACCACCCCCCGAACTCACTTCTGGATTCAATGCATGTGCGGTTCCTCACCAGTGATGAGTTGGCTCCTGTTGTGGATTCTAACAGCAGCTGGGATTCAACAGGTGGGATGGATGTGGAGAGGTTTCTCAAATTCTTCTCTTTTTTTTCTTCTTCTTCTTTTTAAAAAATGTGCGAACTGCATGTTTGACTTTTTAAGATGCAGGAGATCAGTGAAGTGATAAAATCCTGGGAATATGCATCTCTGTTAGATAGTGTCAGTGTTTCTAGATGCATCATAAGAAGATATAAAGACTTGCAGTGTGTTTGTTTGCTTCACAGTCGGTTTTAGTGAAAAATCCCATCTCTTCGTCATAACTACATAATGTTTAGATTTTCTTATAGGAATCTGTGTTTTTGCTACTCAGTGGGGAGTTTATATTCACCACATTTATGACAGATTAATCCCATTTAATCCAACCTTTCAAGACTTGACTATTTACATTTTTGCTTGCACTTTCTCCCTCCTTTTTTTCCACTTATTACAGCATCTCATTAATATTCATGAGGCCATCTGCAGATGTTTTCCTAAAAACAAGTTCCATTTTGTATTTTTTCTTTATCTGATCGCATTATTCTCCTTCTCTGACATCCTCTAAGACCGCTCATTAATGTCCTCGATGCTTCTGGAGTTCAAGTTGCAGTGTGAGATGCTGATCACCCCGCGGCTTCCACAGTTTGCTGTATTTTACTGCCACCTGGTGGTTATTTGGGGAACTGCTCCCCGAATGGCTTCATCTGTTTTCTTTTATTTCTCATCTGTCTCTCACTTAGTAAATCTGTGGATCAGTCTGTGTGGACCAGCTTTTGGAAACTGCTTGGATAAACAATGAATATAAACAGTGATGGTTTGGGCATATATGAAGGGTTGTTCTGTTAGAGGCATAGTGAGACTGTTAGTTGTTATTTAGCAAGTAGTAGCCTTGTATAATAACTGGAACAAATATCAAGTTTGTCTAAAAAAAGATGTATTTTTCCCTAAAATATATTTTTCGCACTAGTTCCATTTAAGTGGCTTTGAGATAGAAGTTAAAAAACAACAGTGCCTGAGCAGCGCTTTCTCCTTTGCCCCCTGGTATTATCTGGACTTCTTTCTTAAACGTTTTCCTCTCCCCCGAGGACGGCTGAATCGGCTCCCACGGGTCATCTGACGTGGCCACAGGCCGACAGGAGGAAAACATCAAACCGGCAGGGTCATCGGTACTCATCACCTCTCGCAACAGAGAAAACAGCACTTTTATTACCCGGCTATCAGCAAAACACCACAACTATTTGAGGTCACAGTGGAAAGGAGATCATCTACTGAGGGCCTGATTGCACAGATATCTGCAAGATCACCAAACTATGTCTGCTCCTTTTTTTAGATGAGCTCTTTCTCTGATGCATTAGTTTTTTTCTGACAGTGATTAAACATTTCTTTTATAGAATCATGCAGCATTTAGTCGGAGAAGATAAACCGCTTCACTGGTGGTGACTGCATTAAACCCAGCGTTGATTAGCCGGCTCATTCTGTGGTGCATAATGGCATTAAGCCCAAGTTTTCATAATTATCTTGTGAAGCAGCTACCTCTCTGTGATCTCCATTAGAGCGCCTGTGCCCGTTTTGATATTTGTTTTTCCTTTTTGCAAATTAGCCCGATGGCTGCAGGCTAAATTAACTCTTCTGAGGGATGGCTTAGTGGCACAGCGGCGATTAAAGCTCATTTATCTGCATTAGCTTTCAACACCATACAGAGCAGTTATTAATATGAGCATAAATTCCACTGAAGTGCCGAGAACAAGCCCAGGAAAATGACACGCAGGGTACGCCTCACAATTAATTGCGGATTAAGCGCGCATCCATGTGTATGTGTGTCTTTTATGGATCGCGTGCTCCTCGCTTAAGTGCTCCGCTGCTCTAAGAATATGGGTCGCGTTCTGATTTATGAGCACGCTGGCAACATTGGACCTCCAGTCACTTCCTGTTTAGGCCCGGCCACACTGTGGTAATTGTGATGGACGTGGCTCCTGCAACAGCTTCAGTGTGTCTCATTCATACAGATCCTCAGTGATCTTTTTATCACCGCAAAGTGGGTTGACATTTAGTGGATTTTTAACAACAAAAATACAAATCAGGCTTCCACAATATAAAGTTTTATGTGAAACTATTTGCAGCAAAAATGTAATGTGGCTTTTCTTCCCATAAAAAGGAAGCTTCAGTGTCTCACGAAAAACAAAACGACAACCTGGAGACCATTTTTCTGGCGTTTTCTTCCACCACACCCTGTTCCTAAAACAAGAAGAATTTAATTTAGACCCTTGCGTGCGCTGCTTGTTGTTGAAAGATGCGTCCCTAAATCAAAAAGTTTCTTCTGCTCAGCCTCCACCGTCCAACTCTAATCTCCAAGCAGTGGGCTGTTAATGTGCCTCGTGTGGCCTGTTGCAGCGAGAACATCTGCTTTTAAGAGCTGCAAAGCTCTTTACTGTGTGATCTTGGCGACACGGAGCAGCTTGTAGGAGTCGAAACACGCTGAGGGGGGAGAAATTAAGTTTCATTGGCAGGATTTTGCAACTATTCAGCACAGTTGTGGATGTTAAATATGGTGACAGAACACACAAAGCTGGACCCCGACATTGATTTAATAAGATTATCTCCACTGGGTGTTTCATTCATTTTTATAGCCTTATTTAATTTATTGCACAGCATGACCTCGGGGGAGTTTGCTGCTGCCAAGTGCCTGCTCAAAGGGTGTCTCTATATAATTGTCTAAGGTCTTGACCTTACTATGTGAAGAGGATTTATGCTAAATGAAATTGTGCTGTATACATAAAACCGAATTGAATTTCAGCAGTCATGAAGGCAGCGAAGCGGAAGTGGATAAATGGTGGATGTGCGACGTGTCAGATGAGTTGCCTACTGAGACGGGGTTAGCAAAGAGGGCTGGATATGAAGGAATTCCGGATTAAGATATTAAGATTATTGCCTCTCCACAGGGGGTCAAACACCTTTCATGCAATAAGAAATGGCATTTTGATTCTGCGCGAACACAATGAAGCAGCTACAGAAGTCACAATTTTCACTAATGCAGGCTCACTCGTGCACAACGCCACTAGTCATTTAGTGATTATATTTAACGAAAAATAAAATGAGCTGCACATCTTGCCTTGTGTTCGATTTGTTCATCTGAGAGGCTTTGAAGGCTTGTTTTGCTTATATTCTGTCCATTTTCTTCTCTGCAGGCCTACTCCCTGAATTCCACTGCCATGCCGCCCACCACAGCCGCCGTGTCCCCGACCGCAGACTCGTACAACCGCACGCAGTTCTGCAAGTGGCCCTGCGAGTGTCCCGAGGCCGCCCCCAAGTGCCCGCCGGGTGTGAGCCTCCTCATGGACGGCTGCGACTGCTGCAAGACCTGCGCCCGGCAGGTGGGCGAGGTGTGCAACGAGGCGGACACGTGCGACTACCACAAGGGACTGTACTGCGACTACAGCTCGGACAAGCCTAGGTACGAAAAAGGAGTGTGTGCATGTAAGTGTCACTCACAGAAACAAACAACTGTTACACGGCAAGAAAAATCCCAGTTAAGTTTGTAATGTTTGCTTCACTGATCACACTGCAGTTTAAAGTGCAAGATTGGATTTGAGTAGTTCAGGTGTTTGCTGCCATATAAACTCTGGTCGTCATGGTAACGGGAGAGGCGCTATTTGGCAACACGTTGCACTTTAATGTCGCCTTTTACATCATCATTCAGATTTCTTCCATGTTTCTCGTTTGTAGCTGCATGAAGACATTATTATGCAGCTATTTGTTTGCTGCTGTGACATGTGATGATGCTAAATGTAATAAATAGATAAAGATAAAAGATAAATAAATAAGAAAATGACATCTAAATGCAATGGCAAGAGTTGCAAACCACACATGAAAGTGACTTTTTGACCTCCGAAATTGTTTTGTTGATGTTTGCATGTTGAAAATGATATCCAAGTCGCAATACTTACAAAGAAATGTTTACACTGTTAGTATTCTGAGAACCACTGGCCTCTTTACTGCATCTCTGCAGACTGTGTAGTCTTAGAACTAATCTGTGTTTGACATTAAGACCAGTGCTGTCTTTCACTCCACTATTGTGAGCGGCACATTGCAAGAGCGACTCGCAAAGAAGACCTGCGATGCAAATAATCGTGTGATCATGACACAACAAAGAAGACCTGTTTTTTTAATTTTCATTTTACATATTTTATATTGTCATTTTTTCACAGAGTTTAGAATCATTTGGGGATGCAGTCTTTTCATTTATTCATTCACGGTGACTGTTGCTGCATATGTTCCACACACGTCTTTATTGTCTCCAAACAAAGCACGGAGAGGGAAATGCTTTCCTTGTGATGAAATTTGTAGTGTTGCTTGTAAAAAAACAAAAATTTATTGGTTTGAGGGTTTGTTATTGGCCTATAGGCAGAAAGCGGCTTTTTCATTCACAGCAGCTCAGGCTTTAAATGCCAAAACTTTATTACACAACCGGGTGCCACTTTAACTAAAACTAACAGTCCTGCAATGAATCCAACCTCTATGAAGTTAAAAATGTAAAGTTTTTGGTCAAAATTGTGTTTAAGAGGTGTTGATTCAACTGTATGCTCATTTTGGAAGCCCCAGTTTGTGATGCTGTTAAACTGTATAATGTTGACGAATGTTTCTATTTTTTTGTCCGCTTCATGCATATCAGCCACGACAGCCTAAAATACAACAGCAGCATCTCTCTGTGTGATACAACGCAGTCCCAACAGCAGCACAAACCTCCGGGGCTTCCATGTGTTTGCAGTTTTCCCTCCACGTCTCTATAATGTGCGGCCGCCTGTCGTCCCTCTCTGCCAGATATGGTGGGAACCGGCTGCGAGCACGACGGCGTGATCTACCGTAACGGCCAGAGCTTCAAGCCCAGCTGCAAATACCAGTGCGTGTGCGTGAACGGTGCCATCGGCTGCGTGGCGCTGTGCACCGAGTCCCAGCCTCCCCGAGTGTGGTGCCAAACCCCACGCCGGGTCAAAGTCCGGGGAATGTGCTGCGAGCAGTGGATCTGTGACGAACCCAAGAGGGGGCGCAAGACAGCGCCGCGACATGCAGTAGAGGGTAGGGCACTTTGGATGGAAGTACCAGTGGTGGAGTATGTGGTCGCTCGGTGAAGCTACCAAACGGCCCTCAGCTCAAGTGAATGGAGTTAATTCTGTGGAATAAACTAGGAAATCTTTAGGATTTTATTGACTCTTAATTAACCTGACTCAGTGTCATTACTTTAGGATTTATGCAAACTAACTCTCAGGTTAAAGGACTTCTTAAAACTGAAGATTGATGGAGTTCTGCGCACAGATGCATGTATTAGACTGTTAAAAAAGGCTGTAAGAAGTCAGAAAAAGGCAGACATGCGCATACAAAAACTCTGAATGACTTCATATAATTTCAAAATGTTGAATATTTCTGCGTATTAGTGGTTGGTTACAGTAGTAATGTACACATTTTTTTCATCAAAAAATTATCTTGAGAAGTAAAACAGAAGCAGCTGTGTTTGAAAGCGGCTCTCAGAAAGTGCTTATGTGGTCCAGGAGGAGCATGAGGTTTGGTGTGTTGTTGTCTGAGTGTGTGTGTGTGTGTGTGTGTGTGTGTGTGTGTAGCAACAGACCGATCCTTTCCTGTGGAAGCCCTCACACTGTTCTTTGGGTCATGTCCAGTTTCCAGTCATTTGGTGCTGCGGAGGCAAGAATGTGAACGAAGATTTCTTTGTGTTGCATAAGGAAACAAATTAGATCCAGACGAGCGGGCAGTTTAACAATTTAGATTAAAAGCAGATGGGGCGCAAAAAAGGGATGCAGTGTAACTTTGCATCTCATGTGTTCTCAAACATGGAACAGAGACGCTCCACGAAATCTACTAAAACTCACTGAACTTCCATTTGTCAGCAATATATTAAGAAATCAACCTGTTAGTGCTGCAAAAATGATTAGTTAGTACTGGAATGAATGTGAACTAGTGTATTATGTTAATCAATTGTTTGTCTTTTATGTCAAGCAAATGCAGAGTTTTCTTTCTCTGGCTTCTCAAATTCCATTCCTCTGTTTTATAACACTGTACATTAACATCTTTGGGTTGTAGATTGCTGGTCCTATAAAAACATGGCTCCAGAACTGCAGCTTTATTTACCTCATTATTTAATCTTGTTTGTCAAATTTGTGCATTCGAAGAAGCTTAGTGGTGGAGAACCAGCAGGGCTTAAAGCTGTAAACAGTAATAGAGTTTGTGCACATGACATGATGTATTTATTCATCGTGCTTCTCCATCTCTGCTGATCCAGCCTACCCAGCTGAGACCAGGAGCTGGCACAAGAACTGCATCACCCAGACTACCTCATGGAGCCCCTGCTCTAAGACGTGTGGCCGCGGCCTGTCCATGAGGATCTCCAACGCCAACGAACAGTGTGAGCTGGTCAAAGAGTCCCGTCTCTGCAACCTGCGGCCATGCGAGGTCGACATCACCAAACACATCAAGGTGGGGATTCTGCATCTGAATCTGGTCTAACGATGGTAAAAATTAATAAAAAACTTTCAGACTAAACATCGTCTTTTTTCCCCCTTCAGCCTGGAAAGAAATGTCTGAACATCTACAGGGAAGATCAGCCCTCCAACCTCACCATCTCCGGCTGCACCAGCAAGAAGCAGTACCGGCCCAAATACTGCGGAGTCTGCACCGACGAGCGCTGCTGCATCCCCTACAAGTCCAAGACCATCGACGTGGAGTTCGAGTGCCCTAATGGGACGGGATTCACCTGGAAGATGATGTGGGTTCAGGCCTGCTTCTGCAACCTCAGCTGCAAGAACCCTAATGACATATTCGCCGAGTTGGAGAGTTACTACGGTTACCCCGAGGTGGTGAACTGAGCAGTGACGTGTGCTCTCATCCTACCTTTTTCCTGACTTCTTATTTCTTACGTTTTGTATTTGTAATGATTATGTACAAGGTATTTTTCTTACGGCCTTTTTTCCTATTGGAAAAATCTGTAAATATGAAATATGTATGTGTCTCCGGAATGGATTCATAAAGCGTGGGGTGCTTTTTAAAAGAACTCTTTGCAAATGAAAATTTTCAAACAGAGCATGTGAAATATTGAAGGTTTAATTTATTTATGTGGCTTTTTTTTTTTGCATATGTAGTAACATATGCGATGGGATGCTCAACGTTGCCTGTCTTCGAACTCTACATAGATTATACTTGTGGGTATGCAGCTCATTAAATTTTCTTCATGATGAAAGTTTAAAAAAAAATAGGGATGGACTCAGACGCCAAAGACAAAGCCTCGTTTTTAGGATTCCATCTTTAAATATGCAAGAATGACACAATCAGGGAAGATCTGTTACAAGTTGTTTGTTTTTTTTATTGTCATTTTTTTAATAAATACAAACTGTTATGTCATTTTAATGCTTTTCTACAGCATTAGACGGTTGTGCATCGCATCTTTACAAAGCTGTGTGTATGTGTTCTACAAAGTAAAATGTTGCTGTAGTGCAAGTAAAATACAGGAGTAGAAGGTGTCGGGTAAGTTCTATGGCTATCCTCATGTTAACATGTGGACCTATCTCTTCACTCACCCAAATAAAATCCACAACCACATAGGAGCATCACGTCTATAAAGTCAACAATTCCATGGCACGTTTTTTGTTTTTTTTGTTCCTTTGTGCTTTGATTGCATAGAAATCATCATTTAAAAAAAAAAAGAAGAGGAAAGAAACGTTTATGTCTGAAGTTATGATCCATTAATAAAGCATATAATGTAAAAGCTTTCGAATTTGTATCTCAGAGTGTTTTGATTAATGACGAAGCGTAGTCTCAGTGGAATGTACTAAAAATTTATTCCCGAAACGATGTATTAAAAATTTCATCTGTGAGCTGATATAGCAAATGGTTTCACTAACAGACAAACTAAAAAAAAAAAAATGGACGCAAGACGCAGGATGAAACATTATTCGCTGTATATACACGATATACTTGAAGTTTGTCCCTTAATTTTCAAAGTTACAAATGCAATTATTCATCCGAGTGCCTCCACATTCTCTTTCCAAGTCTACAAATCTGCTCCTACGTACAAACGACAACACTTCAGACATGGAGAAAGAAAAAAAACAAAAGAATAAATGATCAGACAATTACAGTAAGAACAGAAAACAGACATTTACAGTCGGGTATATTTGAGAAAGCTGTGTCAATATGGTAAAAATGGATAAAAACAGGGTGAGGGAATGCTGCAGTGGAAATTAATTGGTTTTAATGTATGAGAAATTATAAGAGATACATTTACAAGCTGGTGTACTCGCAGCCACAGCTTTCTCCGACATTCTCTGCTTCGGCGTCCCCGAGTGCTGCGCTGCCTTTAATTACACTCACCTGACTGAGGAACTGAAACATTTTCTGTTCAGATATTAGTTCCCTCAGGATGACAAAGCATGCAAAAACGGTTGACCTTCACCTCCTACTCAAAAGACATATTTTCAAATTAGGGCATCTCAGCCGCACCTCTGCAGGCGAGTGTCCATTGTGCGCTTTTACAACTCTAGGTATACAATCTTTCTCTACATCGTGTGTGCGTAGGATTGCCTGTGTGTGAATTAGAGACGGCGCAGCACAAACCGAAGGGACCTTGAGTGGTTTTTTTTTTGTTTTTTTGAAGGGGTTGGGGGGTGGGAGGCGTCTGGCAAAACGGAGGGTCACTTAGCAGGAGACTTCGGTGGACTTGGGAACGGCCTGGTCCACGTTGTTGTTGGCCGTGCTGTCCGCGGAGGTGTCCATGTGGGAGCGGGCGTGCTGGGCGTCGGCCGTGTGGCTGCGGCTGCGGCTGCCCTCGTTGGTGTGCGAGCGGGAGCGGTTGCCCTCGCTGGTGTGGGAGCGCGAGCGGTTGCCCTCGAAGGAGGTGACGCTGGAGCCGGAGGCGGTGCGGGAGCGGACCAGGCGGGTCATGCTGGCGGAGGGCACTGAGGGGAAGAGGAGGGGGTTCAATTTTCATGCAACTCTATATTGAACTTTTAAAAAGATGTTGCATTTTTATTCGCTATGATAATCTGACAGCTGTAGTTAGTCGTTACTGTGCAGAAAAATATTTTTAAACGAGTAAAACATTAAAATTCTGTTTCCAGATTAATGCATCAGTAATAATCATCAAATGGAAAGATAATAGCCACTAGATCTGAACTTATATTTTCTAAGTAAAGAATCTGAACACTTCCTCCATTAATATTCTAAGTGTACTCTATATTTTAATTAACTTATGGATCATCATTAGACTGACTATAAGCTACAACTTAGTGAATTCATGAGCCATTTCATTTGTAACACAAAACCCTCATCTGTCCACAAGGTGGCAGAAAACTCATCTCTAACAGGTCTGTAAACATTTATCCTTCCATGCATTTTTGCAGTGCAATCTTATTTTTTAAAGAACATTATCAGTCGGTAGAGGCAAACTTAACCTTATCATATCTGAGCACTGCATACAAACTGATAACACGGCGCGTCTTGAATACTTACTGTATCCCATGCCCTGAATGAAGTACTTGAAAGCTTCTGTCAGTTTGGCAGGCTGCAGAGAAAGACAGATAATCAGTCCTCTAATCATTAATTATCACACTTGTTTACATAACATCGACAAACTCGGTCTCTCATCCAGCAGCTCTCTGCCCTGGATCTGAGATATGACAGCTGCTACGAGCAGGTGCTGTGCAGCATGGGAGGATTACAACCTGACAACTGTGGTCCATGTCTGGTGCTTGTTAATGCTCTTAAGTACCACCTTCTTATGCCATCTACCCCTCCACCTGACCCCTCCGTGCAGATTATCTGACCCCTCGTCCAGCCTGCTCTATAACATCAATGCCTCGCAGGGCTTTTTTTAAAATGTATTTTTCCTGACACACAAACAGACATACACACCTGGTCAACCTGGGGCATGCCACCGCAGTCAGCCATCTGGAGAGACAAGGGAAAACACAAAAGAGGCCATTAGAGTTTAGCGTGTTGTACATTTGCAGAGCAGTGGACACAAGCCATTGCCCCCCATTATGTTCAACATGTCCTATTTGAACACGGTGAACACCTTGTCCCTGCCGCCTCCAATCAGTGTTCCTCTAGACCCTGAACAGTTAACCCCAATAAATAGCACCCATTTTGAGTCTAACAGCCATTTGCTTTCGCTTGTGGATCATTTAAGGTTGCCAAAGGCCAACACAAGTAGGTCAGTCGCGGCACTGCGCCTGTGAGGACGCATTCAGCTGTCACATAGCCGGTTAATAAGTCACCAGGTAAATGCTGAGCCACTGGAATCTTATCAGGTGACGTGTTTCCATCAAGGCTATTATAATCTGAATGAGAATATGGGGCAGGAGGTGCAGGGGCAGAAACGGGTCGCTCACCTTGAGCAGTGTAGTCTTTGTTGGGTCCAGCTTGGTGTTGCATTCAACCTGTAGGTACAAATCAAAGACATCTATTAAGGCAAGTATTTTTATGATGTTTGCATTTAACTTGAAGGGTAATAAATAGAAATCAGTAATGCTCTTTGGAAGATTTGGGGCCCTTTAGGAGCTAAAAGCAGCAACAGTCACACATATCTCTTAACTTTAACAGATTGAAACTACTCTAAGTTCCCAACACTGTTCCTGCTTAAGACATGTTGTCCTCATGCGTTTAATCTTGTATATCTCTTGGGCTTAAACAGACGACCAAAGTGAATGGAAAACACGTCCAGCACAAGTTAACCGTTATAACGGTGGTGGGAAGTCTAATCATTAGCATTAAAGTCTCGTCTTAATGTCTCAACTCACCACAGCCTCAACAGCGGGAGAATTGTCGCCAACCACCAGCAGGGAAGGGCACCTGCAGAAAAGAAACACATGCATTCAATGTTGATCAAACACTAGAAATGACACTATCATTTGAATAAAAGCGATGCTGCTTGACAACAACTTACTTGAGGGTTCTGACATTGCTTCCAGGGACCGGCCTCTCGACTTCCAAATCCCTCCGACTGTAAACAAACACTCAGGTTAGAAATCTTAAACAAATCCCACTTTTACTTTATTAAAATGTGAATTTTAGCCTTTGTTGCGGTTACCTTTCATAGGACTTGACAAAGAGATGCAGGTTAAACTGGTTCATGTCGTTTAGGATGTGGTGGCGGTATGTTGCAATTAAGTCCTGGTTGTGGTGGATCTCCTCCTGTGATGACCAAAACATAAATGTGTTTAACTCAATAAGACCTAAAAGTAAAAACAACTGAGTTTACTAGATTTCAATAAAAATCCCAACATCCTTAAACAGAATTTGAATGTGTACCTTTCCAAAGAGGTGGCCGATGATCATGTCAGGCATGGCGTGGGTCCAGCCGCTGATCTGAAGTCAGACCAAAAAAAAGTTCATTCAGCTTCACGTCCAAAATTCTAAGTTATTGCTTTGTCATTGTTGCTGTAGCTGTGAATGTGGATTTATTACCTTGTGTGCAGCCCAGTCCATCCATCCCTCAGCACATGGGTTGATGTTGATGAGCAACAGGCCCTCCATCATGTTGGGATAGTCCAGCTAAAACCACATGAAACGTGACAATTAGTTTTGCTACTTAACTTCTTCTTACCACTATAAATGCAAAAAATATTTAAATAGATGTACAAAAACTGGGTGCTCTTGCTTGTGGCCTTCAGTGTTTTGGGGATTTTGGAGTCTGTGCTGTTCGTGGGTCATTTCAAGGAGTTATTTAGGTTGCAGGCTGAAATCTGTCACATGATCATATCGGATTACTTTGTGACTGATTTATTCTATTTTTGTTAGGTTTCCAGGGATAGTTTGTGTTTCCTGCCTGGAACCGATGTAAGTCTCTTCAAAGAGGTATTGCCTGTTAAATTAATATATTGTGTCACGGTGTACAATGTAGTTTCAGTTGCAGAGAAAGCTGCTGCAAGGAGTTAAAATCTGTATCTCCGTCAGCCTTGTGTCAACACAGCGAGACTTCCTATCGAGCACAGTGTTAGTGTTGAGCTGATCGAGTACATTCCTGAGGCTTTTATGGCTCAGCAGGCTCAAGCAATAAGCACTGCTATATTGCCAAAATCAGCACAAAAAAAAAAAAGCTGAAACACATTAGCTGGCTCTGCTAATCCCAGATTGATTAAAACTCAAAATTATGAGGCGTGATTATGAAACGAGGGGGCAAACTTACAGCGAATCTGGTCAGAACGTACGCTCCAGCTCCGATGCCCATTCCAATAACACTCTTCAGGCTGGTGTGCACAAAAATACATGGAAACTGTTAGAACAACCGGTTAGAAGAGATCTTAAATGTGGAGAGTTAACTGTCGGGGTGGGAACTGAAGCTCAACTTACCCAAAGTGCTTCAGCACCAGTGGGAGAGTCTCAGACAGCTGGTCCATAGATGGGTACTCATACCTGGAAAACAAAACACCTATTGTTACAAACCAATTCAATAAAAATCCACTATCTAATCACTTATTGTTATCGGCGTTTTCAGTTTTCACACTGCGTTCAGGTAGAGCTGATATGAGGCAAAGTCCTCTCCATCAAAGCAGAGATTAGACAGAACGAGATAAACACCTGTCCCTACAACACACTCGTCAAATTAGGTCGCCTTAAGTACATGTGCAGTGATCTACCTGTTAAGTCAAAGGTCGCAGACTGCTTGACATACATTAGGTGTCTAATGTGCGTTTGTGCGCTTGGCTCACCCAGTGGAAAAAGTGTTAGCGCCCTCATGCTGCCCCAGGGCATCGACGTGACACACGGCAAAGTGGTGCATGATTTCTGCCATGTCCTCATGGTTGAAGAGCGTGTCCCAGCAGGTTTTGTCTGGATAACAGGGAAAAAAATGGGGCACAAAAAAAGGAGGAGGAGGAGGATGAGTGATATTCGACTGAGGGGAAGAAAAGACCTCTAATAACCTGAAAAACCTGAAAAGACACAGAAGACGCGGACGGCTTGTTTTTGTAGAACATGCAAATGTTTCCTCCCAATGTGAGATTTAACTTCGTAACACTGGAAGAGTTTAGATTGGAGTTAACAGTATAAAGTTAGCTTGATGAACTTAATCGGATCCCACATGGTACAGTAATTCAAAAGCACCCCCAGCTTTAGGCACAACAACAACAGATGTTTCGCCCTCGTAGAGCTGAATAAGGAGAATAAGGAGTCGGGCTTACGGTTCAGTCCAATGTCGTGGAAGGTGAGGATGACTGGTCTGTCACCCTTGGGAACCCCCTTCATCGTACAGTGAAGCCTTCCATGAGGAGTCTCCACATCGTGCTCCTATAGACGTAAAATGATATCCAAGCTTAGAATAAAACCTAGAGACCATTTAAAAATGCTGTCAAAATATATTCAGGAATTCATTTTTTTATTTCTAAAGGCAGAAAAATGGTGCATCCTCATACCTAATGCAATAATAGTCCGCATTGTTAAAAAAATAGCACATTTACAACCATTACTAAGCAGAAATTGCATAAAATGACTAAATTAGAGCATCTTCCTTCATGCACTCAGCATCAATTCCTTCACACAATGCTTCACCAAAGCTTCGTCACACTTTTTTTCTTTCTGTCATCAAAATTTTAAGCCGTTTTTAGCTGCTTAATTTTTTAAGCTACTTTAAAGCTGCATTTCAAAGATTGCCCACTCATTAAAATCTAATCCACTCTTCCCAATGAGCCACAAAAAAAATAAACATTAAACTCTCTCGCTCCATTTTTGCACCTATTCAACAACTCCAACCGCAGCAGCAACAAACTGCAGAAGCTGCCGTCCAGCAGGCAGCATAATCCAGCAAATCCACTGGAAACTACTCAACGAAAACGTTTCAATAAAGCTTCTCCTCTACTCACGGAGACTTCAATCTCATCGACAATCATTTCCACATCAGGATCCTCCAAAACCATGCTTGCGGAAGACGTGTTGAACTCCGTTCGCTGCTGAAAACTGAAGTAAACGGTGGCTCCCTGAGCTATAGATCCAACAGTTGGCGAGCTTGTGAAGTCGTTGAGCCCTGCACCGAGGGCTGCATTTATACCCCCGCTGCTTACCACTTGGCCTAAGCTCCCAGCCTCCCATGGTGCCTTGCAGGCTGGTCAAAACAAGCTAATTCTAGATGAAGATATCCCTAAATTGGATCAGCCAATGTCAGATACAGGGGCATGAGCTACTGAGTTGACGGGATGAGTAAAGTAGGTGTGTGTGATCAGCGGAAAGACGTGCTGAATGAATGAATGAGGGCAAGGCGGCAGCCATTAATGAGCAATATTTAGGAAAAACATCTGATGAAACAGGAAATCTGCAATGTCTCTCGAGGCTGGAAATCATTAAACAATGTGTTTTGATAGAAATCTGACACGTCTTCAGAAGGAGTCCTATGTTGTCACTGACTGATTTAATTCATTAGTTGATTTAGTTGTGCCAAAAATTTGGAAAAACAAACAAAATGAAAAGGTTAATATAGTTCAAGGATTATTCTTGTCTTGGAAGCCGTAGAGAAGTGCAACTTCCCACCTAAAAATGTCGCTTCTAAATGTGTGTCATTATGAAAAGAACGCAGTCATCCTTTTCTATATTTTCATCAACATGTATTTTTTCTGTGAGGATTTAACCATGTAAACAACAGCTGCCCCATAGTGACCTGACCCGTCGGCGTAGTGTACAAACTGACCTCTTAGGCGGTTTGTTTTCTAAACCAGTTCTGACTGCATGGAACCTGCTTTGGAGGAACATCCAAGTAGGCATCCAACCTGTTTACTGGATGCAATGTACGGGACTCCCTACACCTCGCTCCCCTCCTCCCTCCGCCGTTGCAGGGCACCGAAGGGCACATAGGCTACACAGCAGGGATAATCCTGCAAGGCAGCACGTGTGTGTGTAAGTGCACACGTGTACGTGCGCTTTCATGTGTGTGCATCCATGAAATTCAAAGTGGGGTAAAAGGCATTTGCGTGACAGCGTACGGGCATGAAAAATTCACTATTGTCACCCTCGAATAATCCGTTGTCAACAATTGTTGGAGGCTTAGCTGCCACAGAGCTATCAGACGCTTGACTTGTGTAATTCAGGTCATTCAATCAGTCGGTGTCTCGCCAAAGAAAGTCGAAGAACTTCAAAAGCAAACTGGCTATTTGATGACTGAAGATCTTGATAAAACTTCCGTCTTATTTCACATACAAAAGAACACGTTCTTCTTAATGGCACGACACTTTCAAGACCACTTGAAATCAAAGTGGATTCATTTTTGCAAGCAGCGTCTTTCTTGCTGACCTCACCTACCCCTCAGTGTTTTTTGTTCTCATACGCAGCATTTATCGGAGCTCTATCCGCTATTTTTTCGTCTCTCCCCTTAACTCTCACCCCGACTGGTCGAGGCAGATGGGTCTAGTTCTGAGAATGGGTTCTTCCTGTTTATAACTGGAGATTTTTCTCCTCAACCGTCATCGAAGGGCTGCTCAGAGGGGAATTTTTGGATTTGTTGGGTTTCCCTTCATACTATTATACTGTACAGTCTTCAGCGTTACTATATAAAGTGCCTGATTTAGTGAATTTGTGCGATGTAAGCAAAACTGAATTGAATCAACTGAAGACGGTCCTCTCTCTGCAGCAACAACACAATACAACTTGTGTGTTCTCAAGAGGAAACTGAAACTGTTGATACTCTGTGTTATCTTACAAATCCAGCCCAACGTGTTTTTCATCCCTCTCAGTATCTGACTGAATTAGTGGAGCCCTGATTAGATTTTAGTTCTAATAAAATTACAGCGGATGAAAGGTCATCACCAAGATGGATGAGACACCGAAGCAGCTCTGTTGACCAGTGGTTTAGTATTTCTCTACGGTAGCCACTAGATGGTAGTAGACGAGGCTAAATAACGGCTGTAAAACTGTGAGCATATACAGCCTGTGACTGGAAGAGTTTGTTGACACTAGCTGATAATACAGAGTTTACGACTGACGGGAATAAAAATAAATGCAGGAGCCATACCTGGGTAACAAGCTGCTGTACTGCCTCTCGCAAGCCCTGAAAGGAGAGAACAGAAAACATTAAACTAATGCAGTTACGGTGCAAGACGCTCTAATCAAATATCCTGAAGGCAGCTCCATCCTGTCACCAAATGTATTCTCACATCAACATGAGCATATTTTCAACAACACAACTCCTTTAATTGAACAAAGGATCAATAATTGAAGAATATTTTTTGTAGCATCTACAGAATGTGAAAAGTGATGCGTAATCATATCTGGAACATTTATCACATCGTTTTCTGTTGGGGTGTGCATTTTGGTGCAAATCTATCATGTAAATATATATATTGGATACTATTTTGGAATTACTTTCAAACATTGACTTGGGGCTTCTCAGCATACATACCGGCAGCTCCCTGTCAACCAGCAGGGGTTTGGACTCAACAACCTTGATGTCGTCCATTTCAAAGAGGTGCAGAGCCTGAGAATCAGAGAGATCAGAATAATTAGTGAGTCGTGTTTAAACACAAGTTCGGGAGGTTCAGAGCTTTTCAGATGCATGATGGGGGTGTAAAAGTACATGTTAGGATAAGGTGTTGATTTTTTCAAACTGCGGGGAAGCACTTACTAGTGTGCTCTTTACAATAAATTTAGATGCTTTCCCTCTCTTGCCGGGTCTCACAGCTCTTTTTAAAAGTGAGTATTGGCAGACTTGAAGATCCTGAGGCCATAAAATGACAGACTGCTTGAAGGTTGAGGTGGGTGTGTTTCCTATCCACACAAAGCCAAAGAGACTATCATTTTATGTAGACTGCTATATTAGGTGTACGTGAACAGGCTTGCAGCTGTGATCTGCACCAGCATGTGCATCAAACATGAAGCCCCACCCGACAACAGCGCATATCAGAGACCAACACGCCGTCTGACAAGGACTCACAACCTGACAAACAGGGTATGCAGGTGGGGGAGCCACAAAAGGGAGGTCCAGCAGAGTGGAAAAAGACGAACTGTGATTTCGGAGTAATTTTTCACCCTGCAGAAGAATACGTGTACGTCCACCATACATGCACTGTGAAAAGAGAGGACTGAAGTGGATTATTAACAAAGCAGAAGCAGTCCCTCCCTGATATTAGTTTCAAGATTGGGCAAGAATTTTCTTTCAAAAGAGGAACACTAAAGTCCTGTTCAAATAGAACAGAAAAAAACGGGATCTAAAGACAAAGAGACTGGGAAGGCAGAAGGAAAAAAAAAAGGGAAGAAGAGGGAGGGTGAAGAGAGGCCAAGCTGTGTGGATCATGATGCTCTGTTGGACTAGAGCAGGCAGGCTGTGACTCTGCATGCAAATGAAATTAGCCAGTTAAAGAGGGCTCTTTGTCCAACTGGCCCTGGTGGCTCCTGAGAGCCAGGGGTTTGCCCTCTTCTCTCCCACAGCTGAAGGGGGGCATGACTGACCAAGACACACATCCACATACAGGAAGCCCTGGTTCCCATCAAAACATCCCAGCTTCTTTTCAGCTCCCCCGCTGGCTTCCAAGCTCTGTGCATTCTGCCACTTCTCTCTGTTTGTCTAGGTTTCTGCTTGGATGCAGTCGCTATGTTTGCTCTTTTCCAGCCTCTCACAATGTGTTTTGTGCTCCCCGTCTTTCCTGTTTTTCTTTGTATACAGCAGCGGCAGAAAATTAATCAACCTTCAGGGCTGCACAGAGGTCGTCAGAGCCGGGTGGTAATGTAGAGACAGTGATCCATTATGTTTCAAATATGGTTGCCCGGCAGAATACACCCTAGACACACACACAGTCTCGCACAAACATGCTCTTCTGACTGGGAGACCAGTGCCAGCCAGATCTCACAATAGTGCAGAGGAAGAGGAGTATCAAACAACAGGTTCATTTGTCTGCTGCGGCCTTCTGAAACATGGCCACCAGTGCACTGCAGGGGCTTTGTTGAGGAGGACAAGAGATCAGCCCCCGCTGAGATTCCACAGCCATGTGAGAGAAGGCATGTTTATGATCATCACAATGTTGAAAGACGGCCATTTTAGCTTAGAAAATCTGAAATACAAGTCCACATGTCAACATGAGGGCCAACCTCTAAGCCCATTTTAAGCCTTTTGGCAAACACACTTAAATCAAACCACACCAGAGAGTTCATTAACTAAACTAAACTAACTAAATTCCTCTGGACTCGACTACCATCACCACCGTTAACATGCTGGCAGCAGAGACAGAGTCTGGCTGGGCAGAAGGCTGAGACAACTGGGTCACCTGCTGTTTACACCTGTGGCGTGCGTCAAACTGTCCGCATCACCGAGCTAATGTTTCACCTGGCCGAGAGGAGCGCGCAGAGGGAAATGTTTTAGTTCAAACCCCACAGGTCCTCATCCCAAGCAACAAGATACGAGTGCTGCTGCCATTATGTTTCTTATGTAATGATTTCACACATGTCAACAGGCTGTCATGGAGAGCAGATCTAGATAAATTTAATGAAACCCAGAAAACTTGAAAGAAGTTTAAATAGCTTCCAAATGCATGAACAAATACACTAAAAGGGGAAGTGAGTACAGTTTCTGCAGTGTATTTATTCTCACAGGGGTTGTGTGTTGCTGCTGCAGCAGAGGGGGGTTTCTGCAAACTGGTGTCATTGGCAACAGTCACACATTGTCTTAAACCGAGTCAAACCAGTTTCTACACGCAGATTCACTATTCAAACTTTTTTTTCTTTTTTTCTTTTTTACATAAAGATGTCAAGCTGTAGGAAAAGAAAAACACAACTATTCACTGAAACAGCTTCGGTCTGGCAGAAGTGAGACTGTGTTATGCAATCGTGGACAGGAAACTGTGGGAGGATATAGGTTCGGGATGATCCAAAATATGTAGCACGAAATCAGACGCATACCAAAGAACACAAACTCTATACTTGCGCTGTGAAATGTTGGCTGGTGGGGCTTCTATTATCTCTAAAAACAAGATTTGGGAGTAAACAAACTGAGTATTAAAGGCCCCTATTTGAATAGATGATAAGGTGTCGCTCCTTAAAGCTTTCATGATATGCAGAATTCTCCTGATTACGTACTGATTCCTAAAAAGCAGGCTCTCTTCACTTAACAGCGAGATAATGTGGTTTGAGCTTCAGAGGAAAACAACAACAACAACAGCGCTGGTGGAGGCCTACATAGCACATTAGTGCTTGTTTACCATGGTAAATCCAGAGATACGACACACTGCTTTAAGCCAGGACATCCAAGTTACAAAACAGCATGAGCTCAAACTCTCTCTTTGTTCGCTGAGCGAGCGAGAGAGTGAGAGGAGAGAGAGAGAAGCATATGTACTGATTAGATTTGGACATTAAGTCTCAATTTTAGAGAGCCTGAATCAAGGCCAGGCCAACCTTCCACCATTGCCTCCATATAGTTTTTAAATCCACGAGGCTGATGCATCCATCTGCAGAAACAATGATTGCTTCTCTAATCTTTGGGAACTCGCTTAATCTGTCAAATCCCTGGTTCTGAAATATCAGCACAGCAGCAGCAGCAGCAGCAGGCCTGCTGGACTTAAGCTCTTCCAGACCTACATTTTCAGACTGTAAGAGATATCAAAATGTGGGTTTCTTCATGGCTCCAGTCAGCTGTTGCGGGGAGGTCATGATGGGGGTCTGAGGGGATCACCGGTGGGTCCATGAGCATCAAAACATCACGAGCTCGCTGGTTTGAGCAGCTGTGAGATGTGTCCTCATGAAAGGCAACAACATCTACGGAGATAATCTTTTACACAAGACTGGATTTAACTATATCTCTTAATATTTTAATTAGCAGGGAATCTAAACAAAGAAAGCGGGTCAGTGTGCAGGTTTGTTTTGATGGTAGGATGTGCTTTACAGTTATATTTTTGGCAGGCCTCCACTAATACATTAGTTGTTTTTTAAAAGCACCATTTTTCCATATTTTTGATTTGTCCTGCTGCAAGCACCACCCCACTCCCCTCCTCCCACCCTCGTGTTTGTGTTTGTTTTCTTAATATTAGGGCTAGAAAGCAAAGAGGATTTGTTATGCAACTACTTCCCTCATAATATTTGCGACATTTGACATAAAAGCTTCATGTTTTCGGTGTGAGTGTGTGTGTGTGTGTGTGTGTGTGTGTCTCTGGTGTCACGTGTGAAAAGCATGTTGATCCATGACTGAGAAGCTACCTGTTTGCTGGCTATGCATGTCAGTGCCACTCCTTACTATTGAATGTACACCACATATTTTGAGAAATATGATTGAAAGTCCAAAAAAAAGGCGTATCCAAAACGCATTTACGCATGCAATTACGCACAGCCTTCATGTGTTTCCCAAGTGCACAAAATACCAAAACAATGCACTTTTTCTTATCTTTTTTTTTAATATTATTATTAATGATGAAGTGGAACAACACTTCTTTCCAATTTAAGCTGTTCTGCCAAACTGCACAAACAACATGTTCTAACATGTTGACAAACTGACTAGGAAGTAAGCGCACAGATCCCTATAAAATAATAAAAAATTGTGGGAGGGAAAGTTTTCTATTTTAAAGCAGAAACCTACCTGTTGGTTTAACTGCTGATTGTCCCGAGAAGAACACTCCCCAAAAAAAGTCCACAAAACTTCTCTTTTTTCTTTGAAACTGCGCAAATTGTTGCTGTGGCGTTGCTTTGTTTATAACGTGTAGCGCAAGGCGGATGTTTGAGGGAATTTTATAAAGCCTGGGGAGGCGCAGCCCGGCCCACTTTCCCCCACTGCTGTCTCGATTGGGCAACAGCAGCTGTGGGCTCGATAACGCAGATTTTTTTTTTCTAACTCTTTCCAGCGGTTGCATGATCAGGAAGCTGACACTCATGGCTAGAAAAAAAAAAACAAAACTCTAAAACGCACCTCCCATTTGCAATTTTCATTTTGCTTACATATGTTTTCAGTCATTTTTACCACATGGTTGCTGGAAAGAAAGAAAAAATCTCCCAAAACAGCTGAACTGAATGTATAGCCTATGAAACTTAATTGCTCTGTAACTTCCTTTTGTTTGCACTGCAACAGTGTCATCATTGCACCTTCTGGAGTGTCACATGTGACAGTTTCGTGGAGGTGTGGCGTCAGGGTGTGGATGAGGATCCTGGTAAGCCTGTTGTCTTCTACGCACCAGCTCCAGCTCAAGAATATAGAGTATTTGCACAATCTTGATATCAGCTTACAATTTGAAGATGTGTTTAAACTGTGGCTCTATGAGCCTGAAAGCTAGGAATGCGGCCGCAACCTTGATTTGAGGCCAAGAGGAGATAAGTCTGTACAAAGGGAAGCCCTTCCCTCTAACTTGGATCACAGCGCCTTTCCTTGATAGCACAATGCTATTGTCTAATCAAAGTTAGCTGGTCCTGCAGATGCAATAATCAGTCCCACAGCAGAGGCAGCTTGCTTCTGTGGGAGCAGCAGTACAGATGTTCTCAGAGGAAAGACCACCTATCTAATCTAAATTGGGTGTTGAGTGGTCTCCTGGGTGGTCAGTTGGTTGGACGCCTTTTTACATATGACATGACAGCTGAAACATGAGTGCTTGTGTAAATTCTTCTTAAGCTTGTCCTGCAGTGTGGGGCTCCTCATGGAAATTTCCACACCTGCAAGAGTGTGACTGTTACACTGTGAATCTGCCAATAAGTGCTAGTATTGGCAATGAGTGTGTGAAAGGTCCTTGTCAGGATACAATAGCTGCACTGTGGACTTGTAATGTGAGGCCCTCAATAGGAACCCGCGCACAATAGCCGCATTGGAAGAGAAAAATATAACCACTATGCTAATGTCAGATCAGTCACTTACATTGCAAGGATGTGAGCAACACAGACGAGCGGATGTCCAACCAAACAGCCGCATACATTCCAAAAACACTTTTTTCTTTTTTCTTTTTTTTTTACAATGAGCATCTTTCAATGTGCATGGATTTATAGTTCCTATCCAACTATCACTGTGAAACAATGACAGCATTTGCAAGCCTGCCAGCTGCGAGAGATTTAGTGCAGCATATGTGGGTCGCAGGGTGTCTCAATACTTGATAAAACCAGTGGACTTTCACCTGGCCGATTACGGGGTTGGTGGGAGCAGCTGGCAGCCTCTACAAAGCGTATAAAACAGGAGTAGAGCTCCTCAGGTATGAGCTGCAGCCCTTCACGTGTCTGTAGACTTTTCATAGAGTTGGGGTTTATCAGAGGAATGAGGAAAAAAGACTTGTTTTAGTGCTATTTTTATTCCTTTTGCCATTTTAATCGAACACTGACGATGTATCGCTCTGATTTTATGTCATTATTTAGTTCGTTTTCTTACACTGTAAAACATCAGAAAGGAATTTTGTCAACTCAGCTCATCTTTTCTACGTTATTTCATAAAATATGTGGCTTTTCCTCATTTTAGTTGCAACTTAAAATGATGAGTTGAACTGCAGAGAGTTCACTAAGAAGCAAAACTAGAATATGGGCAGACTTCCCATGATGCTCTCCAGAGACTTTCGTGTGTTTGTTTCATCATTTCAGAAAACAGACATGATGGAAACCTTCTGTGTATCTTCAATAAATACACTTCAAACGTGGCAAAGATCACTTTAGAATTCAGTCCCTACTCCTGTATACTTCAATTTGTATCTCATCATAACTGTGATAAGCGTCCCAGATTTCCTTTGTTCTGGTTACAAAAAAAAAATCCAGTTATGGTTCTCGATGTTAAATGAAGATTAAACTCAGAACATGTAGAAGGAGTCTGACGATGTGACTAATTGATTCAACTTAAAATCTTTAGTTTAAGTTGCTTGTTTTCTCAAGTTCAGCTGATTTAACTCAGCCAGTTTTACACCTTCACAACTCATGTGATGACCTAGCATTAATTATTCAACTAAAGAGCAGTTAATCACATGATTGAGGCATCAATCTTTCAATGCTTTTAATGTGAATGAGCTCAACATGATTTACAGTGTAGAGTGTTAAGTAAAGGGAAATAAATGGCATGTTAGGCTTGTCATAAACAGAACAGCTACAACAGGCATATCTAACATGTGACACTAGAGCACATTACATCCTTAGTTTTCATTCCTTCCCGTCCTTTTCCTTTCATAATGCAGGAGGCCTATATTATGCATCCAGTAGCACAATGAGATAAACCTGTCTCCTGCCTTCTGTATCTCTTATCTGCTGTACGCCCGTCAGGGGTCAAGTTAAAGCGTGTCTGATCTCTAAGTTCAGGACCAAAATATGCTGCAGGTCAGAGCAGAAAATAAAACAGCAAAGAGAGAATAGCACTGAAAGTCAAAACTCATCCTGACAGCTATCATTAAAAATACCACGACCGCAGACTGTTTCCAGAGAACTGCTTCATCCTCAGGTCGAGTCAAAACACACGCCCATCCCAGGTTCTTTGTGTTTGACTAACCAAGAGGCAGAGTGATGCAATGCAGTCGTAACAGGAACGGGTGATTCAGACACACATGACAGGGAATGTGGCTGCAGGTCACGTAGTAAAAAGGTTTGTAATGGAATGTAGATTTGTGCTCAACGCAGAGCATGTCTGCATGGTGTTTGAGGTAAAGAGCAACACTTGGGTGAAGTTGTGATATTGACCGTGTCTGTGGACTCCGGTGGTAAATCTTTAGAAACCGTCAGTAAACTAAGCAAAGAAAAAGTTGAAAAGTTAACTTCCCAAAGTTGCCTCTGATGTCCAGATGAATCATTACAGGAAATAGTTCAACATTGAATATTGTTGCAGAGAGTTAAATGAAAAGATCTCATATCAACACATATAAAGCATCCGGTTTAGCACAAATACTGTTAACGTGGGGGAAAGGCTGGCCGACTTCTGCCCAAACCACCATCCACCCCCAAAGCTTCTACACTACATCTCACTTCTAATTGGTTTTATAAATATCCTAGAGCGGGTCTCATTTCACTGACTTGCAGCGAGCGCCAATGTGTTTTACGAGTTTGTGCATCACGCAATTATGCTTTTATTATTTGTCAACAAACAAAGCGTGAAGTTTTATTAGGTCGTAGCTTTATGAGCGGTGTTGGTTCCAAGCTCTCGGTTCGGAAATTTCCCTTCAGCCTGACCTGTATTCAATATTGATTGTCTCAATAAGGCGCAGTAACTGCTATGATAAGACTGCTCTCTTTTCTCTTGATGTTGATAAGCTTGTTACTGAGTGACTAACCACGGTGGGCAAATGTTACTGATATGCAACAGTCATCAGTGAACAGCCTTAATAACATTGTTTGCAGGTCCGTGAGCCTCTTGGGGGACAAAGGTTAAACTAACCAGGCACCTACAAAAGCATGCACCCTCCTGAGGCTTTTACTAATCACTGCATTACTAAAAAAAAAAAAAAAACAAGTGATGAAAACTCATGCATGTGTGCGATGCTAAAAAAAAAACATAAATCTACGTTGCTGTTAGTACGGTTGACATTGTTCTGGTGAATGTGGTTTCGAGTCAGGTACAGGTAGCCTGAACCGTGCTGATAGTCAGCTGACACGTCCTCAAAGGGGACACACAAACAAGGCTGTGTAATTATTAAAGATCGCATCTTAAAAGGAAACGTTTGGTGGCTTCTTTAAAAGGCAAAGGCACAAGATCAGTAACGAATTAAAGTGTGTTCATTTGTGTAACATGCTTCGGAACTGATTAAGTAGAAATTATGAACAGAACCAGTGTTTAGGATTTAATTATTAGCAGAAATGATATTCATAACTAGATTTTCTTTTGTGTATAATCAACTGTAACTACATGTTGTTGTTTGTATTTTTTTTTTTTGCTAACTTAGACACTCCCATCCATCCATTATCTATGCACCTCTTAATCCTCACTGGGGTTGCGGGGGGGCCTGGAGTCCAATTAACCTCAACATGTTTTTGGACTGTGGGAGGAAGCCGAAGAACCTGGAGAGAAGCCGGGGATAACATGCAAACTCCACACAGAAAGATCCAAACCAGGATGTGAGCCGGGGATCTTCTAGCTGCGAGGCGACGGTGCTAACCACTGATCCACCTTGCAGCCCTAGAACAGGCCCTTCTTAACTAAATATGGAGACAAATATGGGACAAACCAAACACTGGTTCTAGATGGTCCCTTTGGTGCTGTTACATGAAAGTCTTCCTCTTTAACTAAATGTTGCTCTACAGAAGTACATGTTTGTGATTGCTTTTGGCTACTTTTTATGGTATTAATAGTTCAGATGTATTTCAGATTTCTCTTTTTAGAAACCCATCTTATAAGTTGCCATCCTGTTTTGCCAGATTTTTTTTTTATTTTGCTTTATCCTGTCTTGATGCTTTGCACATAATTTCGCTGCTAGTTATCTGGTGGCTTGTAAAGAACTTTGGTCAACTCAGGTCCTTTTACGACATAAATCCATTTCATTTCATTTGAAAGGGCAAAAGAAAACCTGCTCTCATCAGAGACTGTGGTGTCCTTTTGTATATGAGTTTTTCCAGTTTACCACAATCTTCTAAAGAAGTTGGAGGGGTGAGGTCAGTGTAGGGTGTAAGGTTTGTGTCATGTGTCATACTATTGTTTTCGTTTCCACTCTTTCTGCTAAAGCTAAAGCACTGACACTTGTTGGGAAAAAATCACAGCTTGGGTGAACATATACCCTTTCAAAAAGCTTAGATCATGTTACAGGGAGAACTTCTTGTGGCTTCAAAAGGAGTAGAGAGCAGCAGAGAGCATTTGACTACAGACTCATGGGCAGTGGCGGCTGGTGAAAATTTTTGGTGGGGCGGCGCAGTCTGCAAATGACCTTTTTTTAAAATCAGAAATTGGAAAGGCCGTGTGACGGCGTCAGAAAGCGCAGTCGTAAGAACGTCAAAGGACAGTTTTGATATCCAACCACAGAAGACAAGAGCAAATAAAGACAAAACTAATTGGCTTACAGAAAAAGTGGACGGGTCCGGGACGCACTGAGCTGCGCCCCGTGAGAAACTCTGCAGCTGCCAATCAGAGCCCGGGCCAAGGTCACATGATCACGAAAAGTTTTTGGAGCTACATATGCACTCATGTGGCCGGCACCCCGCATCCAGGAAGTGTAAAATTAGTAAACACGCAGTAAAGACTAATATTAAATCTTTTAATAATACAAATATTGTTAATATAGCAAAAGAATATGAACTTGATTAATAATTTTATTATTAATTTGTTATAATTAATTCAAATTTAATTTTACGTTTAAGAACTACTTTTTATCTTTTTATCCAGCCGCCACTGCTCATGGTTGTTGTTGATGTTTGTAGGTCTGTCAGACTGCCCTAAAAGTTTAAAAATGACTCTAAATTGAACCCAGTGTGTTCAAATGGTGCAACAAGGGGTCCTGGGTTAGGAGTGAGACTGGACTCTAAAGCAGGGGTGTCCAATCCTGCATGTTTTAGATGTTTCCCTCTTCCAAAACACCTGATTCAAATGATCAGCTCATCATCAAGCTCTGCAGAAGCTTGATAACGATCCTGATTGGACCAGGATTGGACACCCCTGCTCTAAAGGGAGGGCTGGAATGTATGGCATTGTGGCAGTGCGCATGGACGCTGCGGCCCCTTCAGGAGGCAGCAACAGCGAACGTTTAGTGTCTTATCCCAGACATGCATTCCACAAAACTTGCTGGTTGAATAATCCTGAAGAAACGCTCTCTCATCTTCCCTGTACAACTGTGTGTGTACAGAAAAATGACAATAAACCTGATTTGATTTGAACCTCACCAATAGATGCCACAATATGGATCTCTTCGTGCTAACCCTGGCTTCAGTAAATCATTAAGAAAAGTGAAGCTGAGCACATTGTAAGACACAAACAAGGCGTGGACTCCGGTGAACCCTCATCCTCTCAGAGCCACAGTCACCGTTCGTCATGTTCCCCATCACAGTGCTAATATCTTTATCACCGGCACTAAGATTAGACGAGCATGCCAAGGCACAGTGGGTACTGATGACACAGCCAAACAAAGGCGTAGTAGCAGTCCCAGCGGGTTGGTACGCCGTGCACGTGAATCAGAGTAGCGCAAGCTTAGCATTGGTGCGACCAAGTAATCCCTTTAATATGCTGCCGCTTCTTCCAGTCTGTTACCTTCGCTTCCTCTTCCACATTTGGTACTTTTTCGCCAGTGTGGAAATCCCACCTAATTTCAAATCTGTTTTTCCTTCATTCAGGCCTGGCAGCAGCAACACATTCCAACGATGGCAGGTCAGCCTCCGCAGATAAAGTTGGAAACTGCACCTAAAGCAGCCTCTGTTTTGATTCCGGAGTGAAATATGCGAGGTCAGGATGACAGGAAGTTAGCCGGTGGGTCAGACTGCACCTCGTCATGGATGTGGAATAATGAGCGGGCCATCATTCCACAGCACCACACAGTTCCTTCCCATACAGAGCCTGATGGCAGGATTAAAAAAAAAAAAACAAGACATTAAGGGGGTGGTGTGTGTCCTGTGACATACCGAGGGAAGACTGAGATAACAGCCCCTGCTGAGTCACAGGTGGGACTCTGTTACTGTTTACTCAGCCTTTATGCAGGAAAATTAGCTGATGTACTTTAACAAGGGACACAGCTGTTTGGATTGTTGGGTTGGGGTTAAGCGGGTGTCGGATGAAACAGATATGAAGGATGTGGAGATGTGAGAAGAGGTGCCATCGGTAGAAATTGGACCGGGAGGTAGGCAACACAATGGGACTGAGTGGAAAACAGAGGTTCAAATAAACCCTGAAAATCTCTTTTGACCAAAAGAAATAATTCACTTTCTTTCTAAGAACGAGACGAACGATGGATGCAAATCTGTCAATACGAAGCTACCGCTAGCATTAGCTCGGCACAGAGACTGTAGTAGTGGTGAACCAGTTCACCTCGCACTGTTCAAAGGTAACTAAATCCACCGACCGGCGCCTTTAAAGCTCAGTAATCTGATCTTGTCATGCAAGATAGTTTTTTTTATATAGTTTTTCAAAGGAATAAACAAATGAATTAGGTCACTGTTACTTTTATAGCTCATTTAAAACAACAGTCAAGGACCTTTCTATAAAAGTGAGACAAGATTAGTGTTACAAATTAACCAAACAAGTTCAAATATTAAGCTAATAAAGCCAATTTGATTCATTAAATATATTTGCTTGAAAATGTTTTGTTATTTACTGTTGGCTGTAGTCATGTAGCACAGTTTTTTGTTTTGTTAAAAGAGAAAAATCGGAAGGAAAAAAGCAGTAAGGGTTTTCTCATCTAACTTTGACATCAGAGCAAATGAATGCATTTCTGAAAACGTCACACTGCTTTAAAAGACATCTGAGAGGCAATAACAAGGACAGCCACATGGCCATGAAGGAAACCGTGTGTGTGTGAGGGATGTTTTGACAGTCCACATGTCCTCAGAGTTACAAGTTCCAGATATAAGATTTATTAACCACACTGCAGCGCGTGAAGCAGTGGTTGTTTACCATCATAATAAATCAATGATTGACGATTTGTTTTGAGAATAAACACAAAATGGGAGCACTGTGTTATTACCTGCCGTCTGAGCTGCTGTTAATAGTTAAGAATGAGTTGCTGACCCAAATAGCCGAACTGTTAATGATTCCTTGTTAACTTTATGGTGAGGATAAACAAACATCGCTCCACCAAAGCAGGTAATAAAAGCTCCCTATCACTGCCGTAAACCAGAGGTCACTCCTACTCCTGAGGACCAACCATTTGTCAGCACCAATGACAACATTTATTTAAACGGTGACATGAATGAAAGAACTTTAATGATGCATATGCAAAAAAAATTGGAGGACCTTTTTTCAATAAGATGCCCCTTGCATTTGCCCATCCTTTGGGGCTTTTATAACAATAAATCAAAGTTAAAAACTGGCATGAAATTAGTTAGTTTACAAGTTTGTTTTTTAATGTCACGGTCCTGTATGAAAAAAGCAACTTGAAATAGCTTCAGCTCAAATCACTTTTCAAAGTAGAAAACACCAGCTTAAGCACTCTGTAATGCTACCTTCAAGGACTGTTGGAAATTATGCTTCTGTGTTGAGACATAAAATTCTGGAAAAAGACAGTGTTGGTGGAATTAAGTAGGCCTTACTAAAAATCCCTAAAATATGACTCCTGCATATTGTGGTCCAAGTAAAAGTTCTTAAATAATATGTCTAAATGTCTAAAGTACAGGTGATGAAAAATAAAATGACCAATAGGAGTGTTTTGCTTTAGTTATATGTTCTTATTACTGCGGCAGGACTACTGAATAAGTCGCATTTTACTTCTATAATTGGCCAAGTTAAAGCAATTTTAAATTAGTTTAATGGTTGGTTACCTAAATTACAGTTTAATTCAGTTCATGAAAACAAGTATTTCCAAGGCCCACACATGATCATAGCTGTAAAACATCATAAATAAGACAAATTCTGAGGCACACAGGTTGAGAACCACTGATCTAGTCATCCTGCATGTTCTGTTTTATTAACGTGGGCTGAGCACAGAAAGAAATTAGGATGACCTTGATTTGCCAAGAGCACAGCGATTCCCATTTTATATTGATTTTACTCTGAAGTCACGTAAAAACGGTGCAATTGTCAGATAAAGACTGTTGGACTAGGCTAGGTATGGTAAGATAATAGTAAACTAAATGTCTTAAATTATATTTATTCTTAAATATCCCTAATGTTTATGAATTCCTTTGTTCTGCAGAGTTCAATAAAGTTAAATAGTTCAAGAGAGCAAAAGAATTACAACCAAATGGGGCTTTGAAAAATGAAAGTAAAAGTAAAATGCTATGGTCGGCTTGTGAAATCATAGTTTGTAAAGCAAAAAAAGTAATTAAGAAAAAAAAAACATATTCGTTCAAAGTGGAGGAAAAATAAATAAATTAGCATAAAATGGAAAGTACCTCATATTATTTCTTATACACACAGTACCAGAGCCAATGGACTTTTACATTCTAACACTGGAAAATTATGAAAGTTCTTGTTAAGTGGTTCAGGAATGATTCCTTGTAAGTCTAAACAATAAAAACCAAAGGCTGAGTAAGACTATTTTAAACTCTTTTATTTACTCACAGTATGTAAAGCCTATTATCATCATTATCACGTTGTTTAACTTCCAGGTAATTTTTTAACAACTCCAACAAAAACAGGGTCAGCACTAAAAGTTGTGCAGTTGTTTTTTTTCCGTGCAGCCCCTGAACGCAGCTCGGCCCTGCGAGCTGAATGAACGGTCTGTAATGATGACACAGGACTTTGAGCAGCTGCTGTGGGCGGTGCAGGGCGGGACCCGGGACGAGGAAGACGAGTGGGACGTGACTGGCCCGATTGTCGTTTGTTGTGAGCGGATGTCAGCGTGGTGTCTTGTTTAGTCGATCCTCTTATGTCAGAGTCTCACACCTTCGGAGACGCTCCAGCGGTTTACCCGGTACAGGATGGCATGGGTACACACCGTTCACCTGGTTCATCTGCTCAGTTTCACGTGTGCTGCTTAGAATCAGCTGCACCTTTAAGAAGAAATCAACACTACCTGTTGTAGGCCGATCAAAACATACCATCAACTTGAAATATCCTTCAAGCCCAGTTTCCTTGTGTGGCACAATTTAACCGTGCAGCTACAGTCATGCACCTTTCTTAGCACCGCATGTGCATTCATGTCAACAAATTCTTTATCTCAGCATATTCTATTTTTAATTTTATTTCATCCCATTTTGAGCCCCACATGACTTCCACTACTCTTGTACTCTTGCTGCTGTTCTGTGTCCAGCTACTTGCCCTTAAATTGCCCCCAAGGGACAAATAAAGTTGTTTTGAATTGAACTGAAGGAGGCAATTCAAAGTGCTTCTAATAAAAACTTCTTTTTAAAAAAAAAAAAAAAAAGGGCATCAAGACAAAGTGTAAAAGGATCATAAAGCGATATGGAAACAAAAGCCATTTCAACACAGTTAGGAGGTTATAAAAGTAAGATGGCAATGCAGCTGAAGGTTTTCTCAGTGCCTCAGAGGAAAACAGTCACGTCTTTGATTCAAAAGTGCAAATTAATGCTGCATTGTCATATGACAAACCGCACAACCAGTGTATAAATTAAACCCTGCAGTGATGGTTGTACAATGCATTAAGAGGTTGTTATTTACCATAAAACAATGCAACACATTAAAGGGTCACTGTGGTGCAGAATAAGTTTAAAAAAAAACAACTCTTGCAACGTGCATTTTGCTTATAAAAGTCATCTATTTTAACTTGCACGTCTGCTCTTATTTGTTATGCTCATGCAAAGGATGACAAAGTAAGAAGTGAAGTCATGGTGACAGTGGGGTCGTTGTGCAGCCCTCCAGAGGCTTCGCTGTCTGAGGGGAGGAAATGGGAGTTTCGGGGCTAATATTAGCACATTTGTCCTCAGTGCAGCAGGCTGTTGTCTCCTGTCCTACATGTAAACAAGCTACAGAACAACCGTCTGGAGATTAGCTCGAATCGCACGCACACAGACGTCGGGTCACGCTGTGAGACGAGGAGCCAGTCGGAACGGATCAGAACATTTAATGGCGAGTTTGCTGTGGTTATGTGCAAAGACTGTAGATTTATTTAAACAAAACAAAGAAATCGCACAGAGGTGGTCGTGGAGGTTAGGAAATCTGTAGCAGTGTGCAGACCTGTCCAGCAGATACTAGTATGTAGGATTCTCTGCTCAATGTAGCGTTCAGGGGATTAATGCTTGAACCAGTTTACTTAATCAGTAAATACAAACCAGCAAGTTAATCCCTAACAGTAGACAGACAGACAAGCTTAGTTTCCTCTGATTGTGCAATTAAAGGAAATCTCGTCAGTCCAATCTCCTGGTATCATTTTTTTTTCAACTCTCGCATGAAAATTTACAGTAAAATCTGCAGTGTGTAAACATTCAAAAGAAAGTAGTTTGTGTGCCCGGCTGAGGCAAATTCTGTTCCAGGCCTTAGAAAAAAAAAAAAAAAGTCTTGTTTTGGAGGAAAGAATGTGTAAAATGAGGAATAAGTCGGAGAAGAATGAAACGAGAAGCAGTGAAGAAAATGGAAAAGAGATGTTTTTTTTGTCTTCCGTCACTGAGTCACATGCTCAGCAGCTCAGTCTGACTGCCAGGCTCTCCGTCTCTCTGGGTGTAATCTCTGTCGACCAGTCAGCGGAGGGAGGGAGGGAGAAAAAAAAAAGGACAGGAGGGCTGTGTCGCAATCTAGGTCGTCCACCAGTAATCCCACACGGTGGAAGTATGTCGTGGGTACACACTGCCAAATGTTGATATCACCCAACTCCTCTTCCTTGCCTTCTGTCTGGTAAATTCTTGCCTCATGACAGACCTCCCTCAGTTTGCCCTCAGCTCACATGCTCTGATTGTTATCTGCGAGACATTCCTGACTTTGAAAAGCGCTGTCAAGTAGGAGGTGAAATGTATAAGAATGTACAGTTGAGCTCTTAATCGACCGATCTTTTCGTTTGATCACTTTAGAACTCAAAAGTGGTGCATAACCAATGAAACAAAGGGACCACATTTTCCCCATGATGTGAATTTGTTTCTTCTCAGCTGAACAGTTTTTGAGCTGATGGGGTCAAAGCTGAGTGGAATCTGGACACATTTTTTTGTGATCTTGTCATTCGATGTCTTTTCATGATGGAAATCTGAACCTCAATGTGCAATTTGAAGCTTTTTATTGTGTAATGGACATTCTTTAGACTGAGGACTTTAAAGACTCCACATTGCGACCATGTCTATGTGGTATTTTTTATTGCTAGAAGACACCTCATGGGTGAACTAGGCAGTCGACACTATGGCTACGCATTTCTACAGTGTTGACAATCTCAAAAACACTAAATTAATGGGTTTTATACATAAAAAAAATCTAACGAACCAACTCAGTGAACTTGCCCGGTAGAGCGTTCAGTATCATTATTCTTCTTTAGAAATGGTTTTTAGTTCAACTGTATGGCTGGCTTACTGCAATATTACAAATTGCCATTGTGTAGCTCGGAGTACAGTGTTTTAGATTCATGGGGAAGCTGGTGTGCTCCAGCTGCAGCGAATGGGGACTGATGATGAGGAAAAGAGATTATAGATCCATACTTTCCAAAGTTGTAGAGTTACATCTAAACCACTTAAAGTTGGGAAGAAACTGTTTTTATGTGGAAAATAAAACTCTAAACTTACATCTCAGTGACTTAAGATGAGCTTTTTAGGTGTTTAACCAGCAACCAGATTGGGAACTTTAAGATCTGACTTTTTCAGATAAGCTCTGCTTCCTTCACACTATTTAGTCTCTTCCCACCAAACCTGTTTGTGAGCTTCACTTGTCTGGTGTTGACTGAGTGGGCCATAAATTACCACCTGTGCTGTCTGTGTTTATGGCTTCCCAGTGACCAAACAGCAGGATGTGGCGATGGGGGGGGAGATCGCATGAATTGTGGGCAGTTAAGTGTTTGCACTGCGTGGAACTGTTTGAGAACAACGTCCAAGTGTCCACTGGTGCAAGCAGAAGTTAATGTGCTTTTTTTTTTTCTTTCCATAATCCCTGACTCTTGGCCTTTGGAGCCTAAGTCTGATATGTCTGAATGGTTAAGCTAATGCACCTCCACCCTACATAGTCCATGACCTGTTTGAAAGCTGCGTAGTGTGGCTCTTTGGAAGTTCATCCTTAAGCTGTCATTTTGTGTTTTACTGACCTCTTTTTTCATGCTTCAGTGGGTCTATTTCCTACTATTAGTAGACTATCAGCCTTCAGTGTAAATTGTACTATACGTGTTCTTAGTAGGTAGACAGTACCTCAGACAAGGTACTCACAGATATGCTGGAAATAGAAAAGCAAACACGCTTCATATTTGCTCAACTCAGCCTCGCCACCGTGGTCAGTCAACTTGGTATTATGTCACCCACTATATGGCCTCAGAGAACAAGGTTTAAAGTTACCTTTTGAGCCCTTTTAACAAGGGCAACCGGTTCATACGCTTAAAGGTCTCTAGATTTTGGCTAACACCCCCATGAAACACTATAGCCGCCTCACACCTTCATCATGGAGTGACCTACATTGTCAGGTGAGATTAGTGCGTCTGTCCCGCCGTGACCTCGTTGTCCAATAGAGTACAGAAGTAACTCTGATAGACAAGGTGATATCATGATAATGGACACAATGATTAAATGAGATAAATGAGGAAAAGCAGAAAAAAGACATAAAAGAAACTTTTTTTTTATTATTGTGCTATAAGTTTGATACAAGTGACAGTTTCAATGCTGAAAATTCAAATACTGTACTGCCCTCTTGTGGTCAGATCACTCTGGCCTTAAGCGCAACATAAAAAATATATCGGCAAAATGCATAGCAACATGTAAAACAGAGTTTATCGAGGTAAGACTTGCAGAAGATATTGACATTTTCTAAGAACTTGAGTTATCGACCCACAAATTTTAGGCTACGTTAGAAGAGTAAGTTGGACGTACATGTTGTCTTTAAAGACCTTGTGTGATTGTTTGTCTGTTCTTAAAGAAAAGTCTCTGCAAAAACCTAAAACATGTAAAAGTGCAAGTTGTGAATGTGAAGAAGATTTTAGAACTGGAGAGCATCGTGGGTGAACGCTGGTACAGAGTAAGTGATGCAACTGCTAAAACAAGGAGCAGCTCTGGCTCTGGTGTAGACAGGGAATGAGGGCTCAGTGCACGCAGAGATCGTCCTCATGGGCTCAGCAGCTCCAGCAGCAGCAGCGGCTCCCTGGCTTGTGCTGCCTCCTGCTGAGCACATGGAGGAACTTCCAGCTGGAGTTGGATGGAGGAGAGGCTCCTCAGTGTCCCGGCTGACTGGAGCTGCTGCCCGGCTCTGACTGGGGAGCTGGACCGAGGAGGAGGTCTGGAGGCCTGAGGAGAGGGGGCGTCTCTCTTCAGGAGGGATTCGATGGAGAAAGGACTGCTGAACGTCACCTCACATCTCACCTGAACAGCCCTGCAGGCCGTGGGTTGGTACTGCGATGATCTGCTCAGCTTCTCTGTTTTCACTTTGGAGGCCAACTCAAGGAAGAGATGCAGGATTCCTTTGAAGTGACGACGCACCATCTTGGCTGTGATCTGACTGTAGTCCAGTTTCCAGTAGTTC
>NW_007579243.1:0-29105 GCF_000690725.1 Stegastes partitus
TGGTTTAGGTTTTTATTTATATAATCCCTTGTAACTTTAATTGTAATTTTCTTACATTTGCAGAACAATGTCAACAACTTAAACTAAACAAAAATTATCACCGAGTGTTACGTGAAATCTGGTACCACAGTGAAAATTGCTAAACCACTTGCCTCAGTGTTCTGGCTAGCCTCTGGTTTAGCACAGCAGAGATAACTAGTTGTGGTTTAGGGAAAGGTTAGTTAGGATTAAACATCGCAGAAAACTAAACCGGTGATCGAGTTTCGTCCGTTCACTCAGCGGAACCAGGAACGCTCATCGCTGAGGGGACACATTTCGCTGTAACACTGGGACCGTAGCACCCACAATGCATTTCGTCGCCGCCGTTAAATCCTGCGACACAAGTTTCCGTTGTGGTGCACGTTCGCTTCTCCCTCGCAGTTCTGTTTTTGTGACTAAAGTAAACGGTTTGGGGGAAATTGAAATCCCTTCTTAGGTTTTACTGAAGCGGGAAACACCAACAGGCCGCCAAGATGCCGCGAATTATGATCAAAGGAGGCGTCTGGCGCAACACGGAGGTACGTGTTTACATGGCTACACGGTTAGCATGATGCTAAACCTCCTGGTGTAAACCAATGGGGCTAGGTTAGCATGAAGCTAGCTGGTCACTTAACGGGACTTAGCCCACATAGCAAGTTTAGGATATTTGTGTCGTTGCCAACTATGTCGAAACGCTTTATTAAATGTTTGCGAACACGCAGTTCATTCATTTACTTTGACACTAACTGCTCATTTATTTAGCAAAGAAGTCGTTAGCAAACACTAATACAAGCTAGAAGGGAGCTAATAGTAAATGGTCATTGGAGTGTTTGCAGCAGTTTGATTGTAGATCATGGAAAGTTTATCAGTGTCCATACAAGTTAAGGTCCCATAGGGAGAAAATCCATATTAATTGTGTTTTATGTGTCTTTAAAACCTGGGGATGTAAATAATAAAAGGCATGCAAATATGAAAACACGAACTACTGACATTCATCTGCTGAACTCATAAGATGTCTGAACCTCGAGCAAAACTCACCAAATGTTCTGCTGTTGGCTGCAAGAGTGAACACAGCAGTCTTCCTGCACTCCCAGCGTCTGAGGAACTGGATTAATGTTATTTTTGATAACAATTTTACCACAGCAATAGCAACTGTTACCATTAGCTGTGATGGTATGCCTGTAGTTAGGAACTCAATGGAATCTATAACACTGAGGGACCTTCAGAGATGGTGGAAACTTTAATGTAAACCAGTGAACCAGGACTGGGTGGGTCACTGTGTCTTCATGTTTCCCTCTGGTAGCTTCTCTCCTGCTCTTTGTGCTCATTAAACTGCATTTTAATATCAGCTGAACTCACTGTAAAACTGCTCTCATCTACAGATGTTTCTGTTGTCAGACAGTAGAACCAGGATGAATTGGCGACTGAGATGCAGCCCATTCAGACTACATGTTAATCAACAGTCGCTTCAGAGATATTTCTAAGCTCGGCTGCAATTAAAGCTGGAAGGACTGAAACAGAGAACAAGGCTAAATCCAGGACGAGTACAGTCATGGAGCAGTTAACAGACTTTGCAGTATTTTAGGCAGAAAAATATATAGAGACTTTCTGAAGACACATGAGACTTACATTCATTTGCTGAAAAGAAGCACACTATAGGAGCTTTAAGTCTCATCGAATGATGTGACTGGTTCATTCAGGGATCTAGGATGACAGTGCTGATGAGTTTGTGTGTTTGTCTGTTAATCCAGGATGAGATCCTCAAGGCGGCGGTAATGAAATATGGGAAAAACCAGTGGTCCCGTATCGCCTCACTGCTGCACCGCAAGTCTGCCAAACAGTGTAAAGCTAGATGGTGAGTGTTGATCCATTATGTTAGGTGTGTTTCTTCTCAGCGTACCTGTTTGTTGTGCTGACAGAGCTCGTGTTTGCATTGTTTCTGTCTGCAGGTACGAGTGGTTGGACCCCAGTATCAAGAAGACAGAATGGTCCAGAGAAGAGGAGGAGAAGCTGCTTCACTTGGCCAAGCTGATGCCGACTCAGTGGAGGACCATCGCTCCCATCATCGGACGGACCGCTGCCCAGTGTCTGGAGCACTACGAATACCTGCTGTACGTTTTTATATGAGTCCAGACACATTTATACTCTACTTACAGGAGCTGTTATTATTAGAGCAGACTGCGATCTTGCAGGATGTCCAGACTGTTGCTAACTGGTGTGTATTTGTCATTGTTTAGAGACAAAGCAGCACAAAGAGACAATGAAGAGGAGGTGGGAGACGACCCCAGGAAGTTAAAACCTGGAGAAATCGACCCCAATCCTGAAACTAAACCTGCCAGACCCGACCCAGTGGACATGGACGAAGGTGCAGTAACAATCTAAACAAAAATAAATAATATACATTTGTGCTCTTGCAGATTTTCTTTCCAATTCTAATAGTGGTTGTTTTAGTTTTCATAACTTATTATGCAGAAACTCACTATTTCGGTTCAAGTGCGTGTTTCATTTTATGGCATTGTATTTATTGTAACCAAATCAGTGAATTGAATGTGTATTTCTCTATTATTTTAATCTGTAGATGAGTTGGAGATGCTGTCTGAGGCCAGGGCCCGTCTGGCCAACACCCAGGGCAAGAAAGCCAAGAGGAAGGCCAGAGAGAAGCAGCTGGAGGAAGCCAGGTCAGACTGCTCTCATGCATTCATAAAACACTCACATCTGCCTGAACAGAAAACAGGTGACGCATAATACAAAAAAAACAACCGTTACTGACTCTTGCTGTGCTCACGTTCGTGTGCAGGCGGTTGGCTGCTCTGCAGAAACGCAGGGAGCTGAGAGCGGCAGGAATCGACGTGCAGAAGAAGAGGAAGAAGAAGAGGGGAGTCGACTACAACGCTGAAATCCCCTTCGAAAAGAAACCTGCCCCGGTATGCACAGCGACGCACCACTTCAGCGTTACTGTTGTTGTGCATTTGAAATGAGTCTACAACAGAGCCTGAGTTAAAATTCTAGTATTAACTGTTGATTTTTGTTTGCTTTCAGGGTTTCTACGACACCAGCATGGAGCAGTACGACGCTCTGGAGCCAAACTTCAAACGGCTCCGACAGCAGCACTTGGACGGAGAACTACGCAAGTCAGTAGCAGCATAAACACTCACACAGTTTGTATGACGTGGGAAGAAATACAAGGAAATACGCCTGACTGTCATTGTTTCTGTGCAGCGAGCGCGAGGAGAGAGAGAGGAAGAAAGACAAGCAGAAGATCAAGAAGAAGAAGGAAAGCGACCTGCCGTCCGCCATCCTGCAGACCAGCGGAGTCGCAGAGTTCACCAAGAAACGTTCCAAACTGGTGTTACCTGCACCACAGGTAACTTCAGCAGCATGTTAAAGAGACTCTGTTCTGCTTTCTGGGTTCAGTGAGTCAAACAGCTGCTTTTATTGCATATTAAAGGTCTGCATACTTACAAAGCACAACGTCCTCGCCAAAAGAGTTATCTGCTTTTTTTCCTGCCTGAAACACCTCGTATGAATGAGCAGCTGCCTCACAGTTTGCCATTATTACCTCACTAGAGCCACTTCTGCTAGAGCTCCGTGTCTTTATGGAGAGATCTGGGGTTACTAGCCGACCTCACCTGGCTCTGGTCGGGCCAGCTGACCAATCAGAGCAGACTGAGCCTTTCAGAAGGGAGAATTCTAGAGAAGAGGAGCTGCAGCAATGAAGAAAAATAATGTCTTTCTGAACATTAAAGCATGTAAACGTACTCCAGCAGACCCCAGAAATATGATTAGAAACCTGTAAATGTGCAGAATATGAGTTCTTTAGTATCTAACAAGTCCAGCCTGTCATGTTATGGTGGATTACTGGATCATTTTACACCGTTAAACGCTGTATTTAATGTTTCAACCTCACTCTGTTTGTAGATCAGTGACGCTGAGTTGGAGGAAGTCGTCAAACTGGGCGTCGCCAGCGAAGTCGCCCGACAGGCTGCGGAGGAGAGCGAGAGTGGAAACTCGGCCTCCTCGACCCTCCTGTCAGAGTACAGCGTCACCAACACCATGACGACGGGACTCCGTACCCCACGAACCCCCGCCGCACAGGACCGGATACTGCAGGTAACTCGTTGAGTCTTTGTTCTCTTCATGAGTTCAGTGGATTTCATCTGTTCATGTGTGTTTATTGTTCCAGGAAGCTGAGACTACATTTATGGATAAAACTATAGTTAGGCTCATACTTTATCAGAGATTTATCTCCAAATTTTGGCAGGTGCACCAAACACAATATTTAGATTCTGATTTAAGACGATAAAGAACCAAACTCATCTGTAAGTAAGTCGTTCTAATTTTCTAATCTGTCATTACAACAGGGAGTCATGCAGAAACGCTGGGACGTCAGTAAACACATTTTAGTTAAACAAAAGAAATACACACAAGTGATATTGATATTACACACACTTTTCTGAAAATGATTATTATGACATTATTACCACATTGATTCCTCCATGAGTCGACAACACTGACTAGCTATTATCTTTTCAGCTGTTTTAGTCAATCAGTTTTAATTAATCTATACATGTATGTGCACTTTATCCTGTTTATGATTCATTAATGTATTACCTACACGTTTTATTTCATTTTGTGCTTTTTAAATCTGCATGTAAAGCACTTTTATAACCTCTGTGTATGATTAGATGCTATATAATAAACTTAGCAGCAAAATATTCACCATGAACAGGCTTATTTGTTTAATTGAATTGCTGCTGCAGGATGATAATAATAATAAATCCCCCCGCTAGTTAACAGATAAGTTGTAGTCAGTGTTACATTCATTAACCAATAACTAAGTACTCAGTATTTAACAGCGGCGATGTTGTGTATTATTTACCATCATGTGTGTTTCTGTGTTTGCAGGAAGCTCAGAACCTGATGGCTCTGACCAACATCGACACGCCTCTGAAGGGAGGCCTGAACACGCCGCTGCACGAGAGCGACTTCAGCGGCGTGACGCCTCAGCGGCAGCAGGTCCAGACGCCCAACACGGTTCTCAGCACGCCGTTCAGGTAGCGGAGCCAACGTCGGTCACACAGCGGGTCACATGTAGATGAGGGTTCAGCAACACGTTAGGCTGTAAATGTTTCTGCACAGGTGTTGGTTGAAAGGCTGCAGAGAAAGCACATTCCTCAGATTCACCATTTAGGCATTTTTTTTTAAGTTGTTGTTGCACTAACTAAAGTAAACCCTGCTGTAAATGTTTTCATTACTTCATCTCCATCAGAACTCCTGGACCCGGTCAGGGCTCGGAGGGAATGACGCCTCAAGCTGGAGGTGTCATGACCCCACGAGGGACCGCGACCCCAGGTTTGACCCCCGGTCGCACACCGCTGAGAGACAAACTGAACATCAACAGCGAGGAGCAGCTGACCGACCCTGCGTACGGCAAACACGTGGTAAATACACACTGGTACACATCTACGCCGTGAATACACAACTCACACTCAGCAATAAAACAGTAAATGTGTCATCAGTAGAAATGTTGGCTGAGTAATTAGAACAACACAATGTTCTCTGTTTAACGTTCTCCTTCTCCTCCTGACGCAGCAAAGAGAAAGTCTGCAGCAGCTGAGACAGGGCCTGATGTCACTTCCTGTTCCCAAGAACGACTTTGAGATCGTTCTTCCGGAGAACGCAGAGAAAGAGCTCGAGGAGACGGAGACAGAGTCGGGATTCATAGAGGACTCGGCTGATGTGGAGGCGCGCAAGCAGGTACCAGAACAATCAGATGATGTCTTCATCAGAACCTCAAACCTGTGAGCGGATTCCCACCAGAATTAGAACCCGTAGAACCTCTTTCAGGGAGTAATTGCATTTGTAGACAACAGCACTCTGTCGATTAGGGAATAACCGATGATCAGTCTGGACAATTATCGGGCCAATATTCTGCATTTTTCCAAATATAATTTTGCCTTTTTACAAACTGATTCTTGCTTGTTTTTGTCACTGAGTTACTCGTGTCATCGAAGCTGGTGAATTCGGCACCACAACGTGAACAGAATGGGCCAATTGGACGACTGTACCTGAACGACAGCTTATTGTTTGTACCCCCATAGTTGAAATAAAACTTGTAAATGTTTACTGTCGTGTTCGTCAGGCTCAACGGGACGCAGAAAGAGAGAAGGAGCTGAAGCTGCGACACACCGCTGTTCAGAGGAGTTTACCCCGACCTACCGAGGTGAGGCTTGATCACATGACTTCAGCAGTAACGCCACGGACACTTAAAACCCAGCAGGACGATCTGCAGCCACACGTTTGTGCGACCCTTAAAAAATCCTGGCAATAGATGGAAACTGTCAAACAAATCAGTTGGTGATAAACCAACTGGACTCCAGGCAGTTTGTAGGAGTTTTTATTTTGGCTCCTGTCACATTTTTTTCTGCAACATAAAGTCCTGCAACTTTATGGATGAAGACGGAGAGAGAACTCAGAGACGTCTTCTAGAATGACAGAAACAAGATAAACTAAAGTTTAACAAACTTTATCAAACAGGTACAACATTTTCACAGGTGTGTACAGGTGTTACCAATACTAGAAAAATCTAACTGTGGCTCTACAAACTTTAGATATTTGACTATTTACATTTTGTGCTTGTTTCCATACCCGTCTCCTCTCTGCTCTGCAGTTCAGCTGAACAGTCCATGAGGTTTGGTCATGTGACTGTTGGTTGCTGCTTAGTCACAAATGGCTTCAACCATCACAGTTTCTGTTTTTTGCAGAATTAAGCGGTTTATTTTTGGCAAATATTTAAATGAAACATGATGAGTTTTTATCTTGTCCTCGTCCCTGCAGGTGAACGAGTCCGTCCTGCGTCCGGCCTCCATGGAGCCGCTGTCCGACCTGCAGCTGGCCGAGGAGCTCATCAAGCAGGAGATGATCACGATGCTGCACCACGACTGTCTGCACCACCCGTCCTCCAGCTCCGCCAGTCAGCTGCAGCGCGGCAAAACCAGAGGCCCCGCCTCCACGTCCAACAACGCGTCGCACATCGCCTACCTGGAGACGCACACCTACAAGCCCGTCAGCACAGAGGACATGGAGCAGGTGGGTCGCACGTCGACACACGCCTGGGAGGAAGTTAACCGACGTGGTTGGTTGATGAGACGTGGATGTTAATCAGGTTGTGTTTAATGAACAGGCGAAGACGGTGCTGGCTTTAGAGATGGAGGTGGTGAAGTCAGGAATGGGCCACGGAGACCTGAGCATGGAGGCCTACAGCCAGGTGTGGGAGGAGTGCTACGGACAGGTGAGCCTCCACAGCAAGTAAATAGATAGAAAAACTAACTAAAAATAATTATATACAAAATAAACAGATAAGACAAATATTTATTGAACAGTTGACTCTGTGTCACAAGTTCAGACTGTAGAACGTCATAAATATAGAATCAGTATTTTCTTTTTTCATTGATTCGAAACACCATGTGGATCAGAGGCTTCATCATGCTGCTCTGTTGAACCTGGTTTCAAGATCTTTGTCATATTTTTCCTCCAAACCAGCTGTTCCTTTAACTTTCCATCGTTGTCTGCCTTGCACAGGTGTTGTACCTGCCCGGTCAGAACAGGTACACCAGAGCTAACCTGGCCTCAAAGAAAGACCGTATCGAAAGCCTGGAGAAGAAACTAGAGGTGAGAAACTGGATCAAGTCGACCCTGAAACTGTTCCGTTGGCTCGGTCCAAAGCGCTGAGTCTTGTATCTGTGAACTCTGCAGGTGAACCGTGGTCACATGACGGCGGAGGCTCGGAGGGCTGCGAAACTGGAGAAGAAACTGAAAATCCTGCTGGGAGGGTTTCAGTCCAGAGCGCTGGGACTCCTGAAGCAGCACAACGAGCTGTGGGAGCAGGTACTCACCATGTAACGCTTCATCTGACAGCAGCAGTGAGAGAAACTCACCTGGAGAGTTAAAACATTGTCTGTCTTCACCTTCTGATTTCATTTTTATTACCCTAATTAACTTCAATATTACAGCTAAAACTCTGCAATATATAGAATGCAAATTAACTTGATTAACCTAAATATTAAGCCTAAGACCCTACAATGTTTTAGATAAATGTACTTCTTTAATTTGAAATACTTTAGGGTCTTAGCCTTATATTGATTACACAAATTAACCTAATTAGCTTAAATATAATGAACTAGACTAATTTCAATACTAAGGCAAAGCTCCGACAATGTTTAATTCTGCAAATGAACCCAACTAATTTAAATGTTCTGTTTAAGACCAACAATATTATGTATAAATATATAATACAGATAATTTTGCTCACAGAACAATGAAAGCTAAGACCCTACAATACTGCACAGTAAACCTGATTAAACTATAAAGGTTAAGACGTTAGTGTAACACACAATGCAAATTAACGTGACTCACTTAAACACAACGTTTAAATGGACCCGACTAATTTACATAATAAAATCAAATAGTAATTGATGACAGAAATTAAACAGGCTAATTTATATTCACGATATCATGTGTAATACAAACTAACTCGACTAATTTAAGGCTAAGACTTTTCTAAATCACTGGACGAGTTGGTGAGTTAATTATTAACTGAATAAATTCGCTTTCTGCTGGTTGCTGTAAATGATCTCTTGGTCTGAACTATTTGAACGTCGTGATGCTGACGTTGTACCTGTCGGCGTCCACCAGGTGGAGCAGGCCGCCACCGAGCTGCAGACCTTCAATCAGCTCAAGAAACAGGAAGACACGGCGATTCCCCGGAGACAAGAGGTAAAACACAAAGCACACGACTCCCAACAACTCTCATCGTTCTAACACACAGACCGAGAATCTGGATTCTGAGGCTGAAATAACTACGAGAGAATTCAGATCTTTAATTAAGAACGGAGGAAATTTACTACTGAAATGTTCCTCGTTCTGAGATAATTCTGAAGTTTTAATCTGTTATTCAGACAAAATGACCACTTTGAAGACTGTAAAAACTAGAATACACGTCATTATGATCCGAATAAGACTTTCTAATTAATACATTTTCAAACAGTTAAGACGCATGTTGTTAGAAATCCAAATAAAAGGCTGGAAGCCACCAAGAGAACCTCAGTTTAAGGAAACCAGTCACTAAAAATTAACTTTATTCAAAAAGTTTACAAGAACTTTTTTAGGACTGCGTCTATGAAAAGCAAAAACTGTCCGATCTAGAAACCCGTCCGCAGCTTGTGAGGCTTAAATGAGTTCATGTTTGTGCTGCAGATGATCAGAACCTCTGTTGTGTTTCAGGCCCTGCGGGAGGACGTGGAGCGGCAGATGGAGCGAGAGCGGGAGCTGCAGCAGCGCTACGGAGAGCTGCTGATGGAGAGAGAGTCGCTGATCAACAGCGCCCAGAAGTACTGAGCTGATCACACCTTCATCCATTCATCCAAACGCTCATCAGAGCAGCCGAATCAAGCCGACGGCTGCTCTGAGAAACAAAGATTTCTCCGTAAACTTCTTGTCGCGGCGGACATTTTGACTTTTATCGAAGCAGGAAACAGTTAAACTTTCCTGCAGCGACGAGTCACAACTTCTGCTGCGAAAAAGGTTGTTTTGAATCCTTCTGTCATTTTCTGATTATTCCAGAGATAAGCCCCGCCTCCATGTCGCTATGATGTCACCAGCTGAGTTTGGAGCATGCTCAGTAGTCCCCTTGTGTTTCTGTATTAGTGACCAATAAAGTTTCTTTTCAACAACGACACGCTGGCGGTTTCATTTACCAAAACTCTTTTTTAGTAATTATAGAACAAAAACACATATATATATATACAGGTATGTACAGGAATGTGTTGGTTTGGTGAATCCTCAGCAGGCGAGAAAGGCCATCCCAGTCCTCCCATAAGAACTCTGACCAGGACAGACGACAAGTAGTTTAGTAGTGACTCAGACAAACAGACTGAACAGACGTGTGGTTTGGAGTTTTTCAGGTCTGTAGAAGGTTAAACCACGTCTGTGACAGTCAGGAAGCTGCAGTTTAAGAGTGTTAAAGCGTGTAGACCAGCTCGTCTGAGGGTTTGTTTTCACCAGCAGAGTATTTAAACAATCTTTATTCTTTAATATTACAGGAGAGAAGTGGTTGGTTTAGACGAGGACGCTCACAAACGAGCACATTTAATACCGTTCTCTGGACAGAATCCAGGAATATAAAAAGCTGCACCGGTTCAGATTTTGTTGAGTTTATTTTTTTGTTATTTGGGACTCAAACCTCTCGAAGTTCTGCAAATTATTTTGTCTACATTTTAGATGTTTCCAGACCTGGGAATATCGTAAAGCAGGGGTGTCGACATCCGGTCCTCGAGGGCCGCAATCCTGCATGTTTTAGATGTTTCCCTCTTCCAACACACCTGATTCAAATGATCAGGATCGTTATCAGACTTCTGCAGAGCTTGATGATGAGCTGATCATTTGAATCAGGTGTGTTGGAAAAGGGAACCATCTAAAACATGCAGGATTGCGGCCCTCGAGGACCGCAGTTCGACACCCCTGTCGTAAAGTAAAGACCACATTTAACATCTGCACGATTACCGTAATGTCTGGACTATAAGCTGCTACTTTTTTTCACACGCTTTGGACGCTGCAGTTTAAACAATGATGTGGCTAATTTATGGATTTTTACGAATTTGCCTCGAGACCAAAGTGACGTTGAGAGCGACGACGACAGAGAGACTGAGGAAGTGTGTGACGAAGTGATTCTGAGGCTGTTCAACTCCTGAAGACACTGAAGACGACGACTTTAGTGGTTTTAGTGCAGGAGGAAGATGAAGATAGCGATCAATAACTTTTCCTGGTAGGCTGCTGGAGTTTTTATTTTCTTAACCAGCCGTGTTACAGGAACTGTTCAGAAAAAAGCATCTGTGTATGTTAGCGGTACGTATTTAATAAAAAGTTTAAAACATCTTTCTGTGTAAATATCTCATGTTACAACGTGGACACCTGCAGCTTATAGACAAATGCTTCAATAGTCCAGAATTTACGGTAATCAAATGAAACACGATCGAGTGCGACATTGACGTTTGAGGCGCTAATCGCTGGTAACTGATGGAGACCAGAAGCTTCTCTGTGAGACTGTCATTTTGATGCAGATTTGCAGGAAATTAGCAAAATATAAGTACGATAAAAGAATCCAAAATTAACAAATGATGAGGAGAAATAATCGTTTGGGTCATAATTGTGCAGCTCTCTAATATTTCACACAACTAACTTCTGAAGACACAAAGACTGAAACTCAAAAAATATTCAATATAAATCTTTCAAAATAAAGTTATTACACTTCAGCTTCAAGCCCTACAGGTGCACTTTGTTTACCCCTTATGGTGTGTGTTGTTGTCGTGTGTCTGTACCGTGTGTCTGTAGTTGTATCTCCTGATGGCCTCTCTGATGTGACTGGGCTGAATGGCTCCACTGGGAGGCTCCACTGTGGCCGGACAGCTCTGAGAACACACAACACAGCTTTAAAGCAACACGACAGCGCACCGAGGTGACGCGATGCATTCAGGAACGTGGGGTTTTTAAACTCCAGAATGTCGAAGATGCGAAAAGCTTCTAAAACAAGGACTCAAACAACCAGTTCAGCCTTTAAATGGACTTATTCTGGAAAACACAACATGTTCACAGACTGAATATGAGTTCATCAACAGTCGTGACAAAAATTCTGAGAGTTTTCGGCTGAACTGCAGGTTGTGTTTACACGTCAGAGGAGACGAGTATGGAAACAGATTGAAAATGTAAAAAGTACAGTTTTTGTTGAATAATTAATCAAAGAAACTTAAATTTAGTTTTTTACATTTTTCTGGTTTGTCTCATTCTGCACAGAAGACGTCTCTGAGTTCTCATTATCACGGTTGGTCTGTTCATGCAGAGCTGCACGACTTTATGAAATACGAACCTCAGTGAAGAAACATGAGACAGAAGCAAAAGAAACACTCAGAGTTCAGGCTCCTTCAGCTGAAGCTCCCTTGCTCACCTGAAGTTCTGCCTCCTCCTACAGACTCCTGCTCATTAGATTTCAAACCAACGACCAGAACTCACCTTCTTGCGTTTCCTCTGCCGCGCCCGGCCGTCCAGGCTGCCGTTGCCCTGCAGGAGGGGCTTCGAGTGGGAGGAGCCTGGGGTGGAGGGAGGCGTGGCCTCAGGTGAGTCTGGGTCCTTCTTCACCTGGTGGACAGAAGAACGTTACTGAAAACTGGGAGGTTCTGGATTCACTGGTTGAAACATTGAGAGTCAGGACAGTACTGGACTGGGAGGACGTCACTGTGTGTGTTTACCTTAGTGTGTGTCTGTGTGTCTTTGTGTACCTCAGCGTATGTGTGTGTACCTTAGTGTCTGTATACCTCAGTGTGTGTGTGTGTACCTTAATGTGTGTATACCTCAGCGTGTGTGTGTGTACCTTAGTGTGTGTGTACCTCAGCGTGTGTACCTCAGCATGTGTGTGTGTGTGTACGTCAGTGTGTGTGTACCTCAGTGTATGTGTGTGTGTACCTTAGTGTGTGTGTACCTCAGCGTGTGTGTGTGTACCTTAGTGTGTGTGCGTACCTCAGTGTGTGTGTACCTCAGCGTATGTGTGTGTGTTTACCTTAGTGTGTGTGTACCTCAGCGTATGTGTGTGTGTATGTACCTCAGCGTGTGTGTACCTTAGTGTGTGTGTGTACCTCAGCGTATGTGTGTGTGTGTGTATGTACCTCAGCGTGTGTGTGTACCTTAGTGTGTGTGTACCTCAGTGTATGTGTGTGTACCTCAGCGTGTGTGTGCTTCAGTGTGTGTGTGTGTGTGTGTGTACCTCAGTGTGTGTGTTGTAGTGGATGTAGCTGGCTGAGATCACGTGACCGACGGGGTTGGTCTTGGCCGTCATCTCCTGCTTTACCAGCAGAGACAGATCCACGATCTGGAGCCAGACAGAAAGCAGCAGCACACGTTTAATTAACGCAAAGAAGAAAGCCTCACTCAGGTGCAGCGTCGGGACCGGACACGTTACCTGGGCAACCGTCTCGTAGGCCAGGTAGGACAGCATCTCCATGGCGATGCTGTTGGGTTTCAGCTCCAGGCTGCTGCAGTCGAGCCAGTCGCGAAACTTTGACGCTTTCTTCGCTGCGAGAACATTTAAAAATGAGAAACAAACACAAGCAGGAGGTCAGAGAGCGGATCGGTTCACAACTCAAACTGGGAGTTCTACGCTACATCAATACGTGTTTCCAGCTGGTTTTATTCCTCCACAGTAACTTCAGTGTATTTAATGAAGTTACAGCAACGACAGCTGGGAGGAATGGGCCAGAACTCATCAGACTGTTGTCAGAAGCTTGTGGAAGGAAATCCAGAACGTTTGACCCAAGTCATAGAGTTTAAAGACAACGCTACCAGATACTGAGGAGATAGATGGAAACTTCTGACCTTGAAGAAAGGAATGGAAAAAAAAAATCCTCGTTCTCATTCACGTTCTGGTGTTTAGCAAATAGAAATAATGTTGGTAATAACTGACTGACCTGAAACAGGAAAAGTTTAGTCTGATTTAATGTCAGACGATGAGAAAATAGTGGATGTAAACTTCTGGTTTCAACTGTAAACACTCACATTTTTTTTTAATAGATTCATTATTTTTAACTTTCAGGCATACATTTTTTAAAATAAAGTGACACCGAGGTATTTAAGGACTAAATGTCTGAATCCAAAAGTGTTATAAAAATATGATATTGTATTGATTGTACTGAGTGCTGAAACATGAACCGACTGTCAGGAACTAAACCCTTTAAATGCCTGTTTGTTTACGCGTTGTTGCTCTGTGTGAAGAAAACAGACATTTATTTAATTCATTCGATAAACGCATGGTTGCTCTGTTTCCACAGGATTTTATATTGAAGTGAAAAATACAGTCCAGAAAAATGCAACAGAAACAGAAACCATCCAGAACCTGCTGCTCAGAGCTCAGAGGTTTAAACGTCGTCCTGAATGAGACCCACTGGAGCCTGAATGGTTGAAAGTCTCACCGAAGCTGAGCTGTCGGCTCTCGCAGAACTCCGAGTACTGAGTCTGGTCCATGTTCCGAGTCTGACGCTCCAAACGCTGCCGACACAAACACACAACAGACTGACGGTGAGCAACAAACACTCGGTGGTCTCCGCTCGCAGCAGGCGTGTTAACGTTGTGATCGGACCTCCATCCTCTCCTGCTTCACCGGGTCGACCTCCTGACGCTCCGCCAGCGACAGCAGCTCGCCCGTCTGGTCCATCCACACCAGGAAGTCCTGAGCCAACCGCTGCCTCCGCTGGTTGCCCCCGGCGACGCCACCAGCAGCTGAACACCTGTCTGCAAACGCCAACAGGAAAAACTACAATTTAATTCATTTTTAAAAATAACTTTATTGGTTAATTTTTGAGCGAACAACACGTAGAATCACACATTTATTACAGCAGCAGCAAGAAAATCAGCACCTGGTTGTTGTATTTAATTATAGCAGGAATAACTGGAAAATAATGTCGCAAAAACAACCAATAAATGTGATAAGAAACTGAAAAAAAACATTATAATTATAAAAGCAAAGTAAAAATGAAAGAACTAAATCAAATAAAAGTAGAAAGTAATAAATAAGTTAAAGATAAAAGCTCGATTTCCTTAATTCCACTTCATATTATTCTCATATTTGGGTCTTAAATGTGTGAGTTTTTTTTTCATTCCGATGCAAAGCAAACATTTTGTCATTACATTTGAGTCTCTCTGATTAAATGTGAGTCACAGATGTTTTTTTCCAAAATTTCTAAACAAGCAAACACTTGATCCTCTTCAAAACGGAGCCTTCAGACGACAGGAAAACGGCACAAAAACCGACATGTTTAAGTCGTTTCCACAGTTTAAACCAGACGTCGGTGTGGATTCTCAGTCATTTGGATCCTGAGAGCTTCAGTAAGCAGCAAGTGGACGTCTCTGTTTGTCTTTAAAGACCAGAAGGTGAAGTCCAGCTGCATGTTCATCTGCTAAACTATATGTTTACGTGTAATATGCATTCTGTGCAATGTTTAAATTCATGAAACAGTTCAATTTAACTTGCAATAATTAAATTCCATGTGTCATATCCATTATCATGTGCAATGTTTTCGTTTCATGTGTATGTTTCTGTTTCATGAGAACTTTTTCATGTGTAAAACTTTTTATTTTCATTCAATATTCCAGTTTCATGTGTGATCTTCTACCTCAGTAGTGCTCTTCTATTGGGCACTGCCTGTATTTTCAGGTCATTATGGTTGTTTTTCATGAGCAATATTTGAATTTTGTTTCACTGTCATGTGCAGAATATTTTTTTTATCTGTGCAATAAATTCATTCTCATGTGCAATATCACTTTACTACCTCAGTTTTACTTCTGGTATTTCTATCCTGAGTCCTATTGTAGATGACGTATTCTCATTTTTAGTTTCAGTGATGTGTTATGCACATATCTGCGTTTATTCTTGTGTTGTAGAAGAATTTCCTGGGTGGCGTCTGAGGAAGAAGCCTTAAAAACAACATGAGAGCAGCTGATGCTGAACATACAGGCAAAGAGCAGGACGATTGGAATAATTTGCTCTGGACAGATGAACCAAAAACAGAAATGTTGGTCAGCAGCAGCAGACACATTAGTCGGTGGAAACGTTCTGGTTTGCAGTCACTGATTCAACTCTGAATTCTGCAGCAAATCAAAGAGCCTGACGTGAGGAATCGGTCTCAGAGCTGAAGATGAAGCAGAATATTAACTTCCTGCAGGACAATGATCCTGAAAGCAACACCAAGGGGACGCCTCGGGAAGAAGGAATGGACGGCTGTGGAATGAACAAGTCAAAGGACAGATTTCAATCCTCCTGAAATGTTTTGAAACAGGCAGAATTTAAAACAAAACCCTCAAACATCCTGCTGCTGAAAAGGGAAACACCAGCTTCTGAGGCTTCTTCCACAAAAGAACGTTGCACCTGTTGATGTTTCTTCTGAATAAATGATTGAAAAAGCTAATTTTCTTCAAGATATTGTTCAAATATATCCCCTCTATCTGAAAACGCTGCATCACAGACGATCACACGGAGTCTGTTCGTCCAAATATATAAAAAAAATAATAAAATCTACAGTGTACCTTGTTCCTGCTGCGAGTCGTCGTCCTCCATAGTTTTGAGCAGTTTGGATTTATAATCTCTGAACTGGAGGTATTTTAATAATCTTGCCACTTTCCTCTGGTCGAGATGTCGGCAGAGAAAAAAAAGAAGAAACAGTTATGAATTCCATGTGTTAAAACAGCATCATTCAAAGGAAGATTTGTCTTTAAACTAACTAAACTACATCATTTATCAGAACCAGAAACTATAAAGACAGAAAGAATCGACCGATTATTAACTTTCTGACGGTCTTTGAACACATCATGTGTGATGTCAGGAAACAAACCAGATCTAATCAATATATTCTGCATGCCTCAATGAAAAAATTCTCCCCAAAAAGTAACAGTTTTCCTTAAACCGATTCTATAACAAACTAAAAATTCTGTGATCCTCGGCTCAACTATGAAGCCGTCAGTGACTCAGCTGAGACAAACAGTCACGGGACAGAAAATCAGGGAGTTTTTGGCTGAACTTCAGGCAGAACAGAGAGGAGACGAGTATTAAAACAAATTAAAACTGTAAGAGAGTTAAATATCTACAGTATGTGGAGCCACTGTTTAGTTTTCCAGTGTTGGTAACAGCTGTGGGGAAAATGTTGGACATGTTGATTCCAGATTCTTTCAATTTTTTAAAATAAATAATCAAATAAATGTAAATATTTCACTTTTTTTATGATTTGTGTCTTTCTAACTATGTCCAATGTCACAGAAGACACTTCATGTTGTCCTGTTTCCACAGAGGTGCAGGATTTTATACTGCAGTGACAAAAACAAAGAATCTGCCCGAGGTTCAGACGCTTTCTTTTTGTACCTTGTCTCTCCTCATCAGGAACAAAATGTCTTCGGCTGAAATGACTCTTGAACCTCGAAGAGCTGCTCCTTCACAGGCCTGGTGCAGCTGAAACGATCAAATCGAACAGTTTAGACACACGAGTCTCAGTCTGTGCTCATCAGAAGAAAAAACACCATCAGTTATGTTCAGATCGTCTGGATTTTACACACGATCACACGCTTAGATCCTGGAATTCACAAACAGAATCACAATCATCTGTCAGAGTGCTGAAACCAAAGCTGATCGTATGGTTCGATCTCTACAGACTCCCGGTGTGACGGCTGTCCGAGTGTATGTCCCGTTACCATGGTGATGAGCTGCGTGTGCACCACGTCCTCCACCAGAGCTGCCGTTTCCTGCAGAGGCCTGCGAGCGTCTCCCAGAGCGAACCTGCGAAACACAGACCGAACGTGAACCGGCGGGTCCTAAAGTCAAGCTGCAGGTTAAACAGGCGGCTGCTCGGTTTCGATCACGGCTCCTTATTTAAAGAGTTCAGAGCTTGTGGTGCTGAACAGCTGCTCTGATTTCACAGCTCAGAGATGTTTGACAACTTGTCGCCTCACTACCGAGACATTATTGGTATTTTATTGTCAGTTCTTTTCTTCTGCATCACAGTCAGCTTCAGAACGTTTGAAGGCTGTCAGAGTTCTGACAAACATTATTTAAAACAAAGGAACTCCACACAGTTATCTAATCAGAGAGGTGTGTAGGAGACGGACCAGCACATGTAAAAACACACACACGAAAACATTTATTTATCACATTTCAGTGCTGGACTTTAATATCCGTACTTCTTTATTACATAATGATCCATCCATCATCTCTACACCTTCATCCTCACCAGGGTCATGGGGGGCTGGAGTCTATCCCAGCCGACTCAGGGTGAAGGCAGTCTATCACAGGGCTACACTTAGAGACAGACAACCAAGCACACTCACATTCACACCTACGGACAATTTACAATCACCAATTAACCTCAACATGTTTCTGGACTGTGGGAGGAAGCCGGAGAACCTGGAGAGAACCCACACTGCACGGGGAGAACATGGAGACTCCACGCAGAAAGATCCCGGGTGTCCTCACCGGGACGCCAACCGGCAACCTTCTAGATGTGAGGCGACGGTGCTAACCACTGATCCACCTTGCAGCCCACAAAATGAACCAGAAAGAGCTCATTCTGCACGACAAAGTGCAACAGACCGAATTTAAAGTGAATTTTTCTGAGTGCTTCATCTGTCAGATGTTTCTAATGAGGGGCTGTCTGTTTTTGACAACTGAATTTTTGTCCGTTTTTAGAGCCTTGCAGGAAAACAAATCAAGGCACCAGATCTGATGACAGTTTTGGATTCTACAAGAAAAGTTCGCCCAAGATGATCAGTCTCAAAGCTCCATATGTCATAAAGCACGAGTCATTAATGATGGAAGGTGGTCTGAGAGGCTGATTTGCTAAAACACATAAATTTAAGTAAAATTTCAAGGGGCAGTAATTTCAAAACTACTTCAGATGGAGATCTTATATTTGGGATTCCTCCATAATCTTAGGAGCACCAGAGGAATCTGAGAGGTTGACCTGGAACCCTCTGCTTGATTTAGAGACCAGACAACTAATCAATTAATCCAAAAATTAATCGACACATTAATCAACAATGAAAACGGCTCAACTACTTGATCCTGTTAAAAGAACAATTTAATTCAATTCAATTCAATTTTATTTGTATAGCGCATATTTACAACAAAAAGTCATCTCATAGCGCTTAACAAAGGCAGAAACAGAAACACCCAACAATCCAAAACATTTGGATTCCCTATAAGCTTCAGCAGTCCGCAAGCAGTCCACAACAGTGGGAAGGAACCGAAAACCGAAAAAAAAAAAAAAAACTCAGACAGAACCAGGCAACAACTACAGGAAAGACAAAGACTTCTGATAGAAACATATAAACGTGAGTTTGTGATCAGTTCTGAAACTTGCATTTGTATTAAAAAACAAAACCTCAGTCTCACTGTGCAAATAAACCCAGAGTCTGTGCGTTAATATTTCAAACCGTCCTCATACGACGTTGACTCACACGGAGGTCAACAAACTCTTTGACCACAATCTGGTCGAACCTCGATTTGCATCCGGCGAAGCCACTTCCAGACGGACCTCAAACCCACATCCTGACGCTCGTTCTCCACTCATTTCTTCTTCTTTTATTTTCTGCCACAGACGCACACCTGACCGCCGCCCCGGCCCCGCCCCCCCTCCTCTACCTGCGCCGTGATTGGCCGTCTGCAGCCATCCATCACTCAGGTGACTCTGGTTTGTGGGCAGCTCGGCTTCAGCCTCAGTGTCGGTTTTTAGGTTTTGGGGTTTAGTTTGGTTTCAGCCGCTCTGACCGCCGACGACACGACACGAGGTGAGCGACGCAACACACACACAGACACACAGACACACACACTCATGGAACCACAGCGTGCACATGGCGACTTTAGAAAAACCTAATTTGCAGCATAAAACTTATCACGTGTACTTTTTTTTTTTTAAACTTGTGCAGATAAAAACAGTGAAACCACAGCAGGAAGAATTAATATGATAATAATAGTTGCACCAAATTAATTGATTTAAAGGTTAATTATTGGGAAAAAAATAGGATTTATTAAATAAAACGACTAAATATGTTGTTTTTCGTACAGCTACTTCAAATTGTGTAGTTTTCTGCAAGAAAAAACTTAAAAAACAGTCAAACGGCAGCAGAAAATATCAACATAATGATTGAACAGCTAATTATTGTAATTAATAGGGATTCTGATCATCACTGTCAAATAAAACTACCAAATATGTTTTATTTTCATGACACATTCTCATATGTTCAGTGTGTTTTCATGTGATTTCTCTTCTGTTGTGGTGGAGCTGCATGTTGATGCTGTAATATTCTGTGATTTTAAGATTTTTTTATTCACAAAAAGCAAAGTTGCACGTTTCTTACCGGCTATTCCTGATCTCAGGAGTCTAATGCTTGCAATAAATTATTATTATCGTATTATAAGGCTTCTTTCGACCTCAAACTTTAATTACTGATGCTGTACAATGTCCGAAAACGATGAAAAAAAAATGTCAGAATTTCTTATTATTATTTATCAACAGTCTAAATATATTCAGTTTATTGTCACATCAGACAAATACAAACAGCAAATCATCATAATTTAGATGCTGGAACTTGGTAAAATTTGCTAAATTCAGCCTAGAAATGATTAATTAGTAATCAAAATAGTTTTGATAAATAGTAAATAAATAAATCTGCTGCAAATGTCTCCACGAATGTCAAACAGACTGCAGGTGGTTCATCTTCAACGTCATATATGGTCTGCTGCTGAGGGTTTTTAGGAATGTTAACGAATTTTTTTAAAATAAGAATTCAGATTATTATTGGAGGATGCTTCACTTAGAGGTATTAGAAATTCACTGAGATATGTGTGCTTTTGTTAAGTCTGATTGTTTTAAATCACATTCAGTCTTACTCAATGTAAACTTTTGGCAAGTTAACAAACATTTTCAAAGATTTTACACAACACCCTGCATGTGTGCATCACACAGTGCCTCAAATTGTCGGGCAGTGGACGTTTTCTGGAACAATCTGTGTTTGGATTTGTAAAGTGTCGCTGATTTGTGTGTCTGCGTTGTGTGATAAACAGGTTTTCATGGCTTCCAACAGTCTGTTCAGCAGCAGCAGCAGCCCGATGCTGTTCTGGGGTGAGACGCTAAAAAGTGTGTGTTTGTGTGTCTTCCACCACTGTGTTTGTGTGTTTGTGTGTCTTACATCATGCTCTGTAGCTCTGGGATGAAACTGGTCCTGGAAACCGGACGCTCTTTAGAACTGGAGGCGGCAGAACCAGCCATGGGACTGTTCATTACCAGCTGCAGACACAAAGCAAAGACCCAGTTAGGATGACAGAAAGCATAAAAAAGAAAGACTAAATTAGAATTTCTTTGTTTTTTTATTCTACAAAAACTTTGAAAAACCTGAAATCGACATTTTCACCATTTTTCCAAGTGTCCACAGGTGTTACCAACACTGGAGCAAACAATTTTAGCTGTATATACTATAAATATTTACAGTTTTAAGGTGTTTCCATACTTGTCTGTGGAAACGCTGCCCGCAGTTCAGTCGAAAACTTTTCATCAGATCACTGCTGGTCAAAGCTGAGTCACTAACGGCTTCATGGTTGCACCGAGAAGCAGAGAACTTTTAGGGTTTTTTTTACAGAATCTATTCAAAGCAAACTATTTTTTTGTTTCACATTTTAAAATTAGTTGTGTAGAATAAAGCAATTTTGATTAAAAATATCAATTTTTGGTTTAGATTTGGTTCATTTTCCCACCAGAACACATGACAGATGAGTAGTTCAAGGCCTGTAGGAGAGTTTCTGTTTGTACAGTTTCTTCCTGATAAATGTTATTGAAAAAAGCTGATCTACCTTTCAGTAGGTTTTTGGTTAAAGCAGAACCCAAAATTAACTGAAGCAGGACTGTAATTTAACAAAACAGGGAAAATCTGTGACACAGCAATAAATTATTCTGTATTTTTTTATTCATCCTGCATCATGTAGAAACAATGGACACGAACTTTTACTGTCTGGTGGTTAAACTTATTATAAATCCTGTTTCACAGCTCAGCTTTCATTTGTGGCTTCAGGGTTTTGTTTTGTTGTTTGGTTCAATTCATCAAAACAAACCAACAGAACAGAGACAAACTGAGCCAAGAGCTTAAAATAACAAGATAGCAGAACAGAGCTGAGAGTCAACACAACACTACACTACACGACACAACACAGCACAACACAGCACAGCACAGCACAGCACAACACAACACAACACAACCCTTGGACAGGTGCTGTGACCGCACCAACTTCCCTCCGGCAGTGAAATCTGAATAATAATACAGCGCAGTTCCCGCCTATTCAAACACTGCGGTCGATAAACCACAACGCACAAAAACAAAAGAGAGAAAGACGAGACGGAGGAGAAAAAGAGGAGAAGAGGAAGAGAGACTCAGACACGGAGGAAAACTGAAAACAAATGGAAATTCTCACCGAAGTCTCCCAGAAAACGTCGCTCCGCTTCAGCTGCGACCAATTCCGTTGATTTGTTAAAATTTCGGCGCGACTTGATGACGTATGTTATCCGTAAAGTAATATCCGGGGTTTTGGTAGTTGTAGTTTTTTTATACGCATTTTAGGTTAAAACGCGTTTACTCTCAGGTCTGACCGCCTTATGCTTTATTCCTGAGTGTTTTTGATTTTATTTAGTTGAAATGAGAAATGTCTTCAAAATACCCTCCTCTGAAACATAAATACAAATAAAAGCCTTGTTAGATGTAATTCATGCCGTTTTTGTTTAATAAAAATGTCTGTAAATATACAAAATGTGCTTCATTACCAAAAGAAATATATGCAAAATTACAGAACCAAGCCGTTTACAGTATTAAACTTGACTTCAATTGTAATGTATTAAATAAAATGTATGTAGTTTAGAAATTAAGCTAAATTTTCTCATGTAATTTCACTTTTTTTTGTATTTTTTTAAATCTTTTTTTTTAATTATTATTTTACTGTTACTACCAAACTTGAATGCACCAGTTTGTATATTAAAAAGAAATGTTTGTGAAATTACAATACATGTTCAGATGTTTTCTTTATGTGAAGAAGTTTTCCTTAAAATATTAAATATAAATTTCAGGATTTTCCACAGCGACAGGTTTTTATTACTTGGTGTTAGACATGTTAACTCAATTTTACACGTTTATTGATATTCTGTGTTTTTCTAAATAATACGTGAATGTATTTTACCAGCCTTTTTATGTAGGAATATATATTTAGGTCTTGTGTTTTCTTTTACATAAGTAAAGACATTTCCACTCCAGAAAAGGCACAATACATGAAAAGTTTCTAGAAAACTTCAAGGTGGGAGTACAGCCAGACCCCTGCCTAAGTCCACATTAATGTTCCCTGGCATTATGGCTCTTTATACTATAAAGAGTCAAACACACATGTTAGACACTTCAGAGGACAGCGCAAAAAAAACACAAAGAAAAGAAAAGCTGTAAATCCTCTGTGTGTTTTCTTTCAGACCCAGTGGTGAAATGTCGACCGTCGCCCGGCGACCGTCAGCTGGACGACCAGGAGGGAAGATCTCTGCTCCATCGCAGCACGGCGCCACCCAGAGGCCTGGTGCCGACGGACAGCCCCAACTTCCTGTGCAGCAGCCTGCCGCTGCACTGGAGGTGCAACAAGACGCTGCCGAGAGCTTTTACTGTGAGGAATCAGGTTTTCTGTCTGTCTGGGGTCAGAGGTCATCAGACACTCTGCTCTGAGTCTAGTCCTCCAGACCATCAGTTTTCTGAGCCTTAAAGATGATGAATGGTTCAGGGGTAAAGGGCCGCTCCTGATGTCTCTCCATCCTCCAGGTGGTTGCCCTGGGCGACGATGTGCCTGACGGTGTGGTGGTGACAGTGATGGCCGGCAACGACGACAACAGCAGCGCCGAGCTACGCAACGCCACGTCAACCATGAAGCAGGGATACGCCCACTTCAACGACCTGCGCTTCATCGGTCGCAGCGGCAGAGGTAGACGGACGGACAGACACACAGACAGACAGACAGACAGATGGACGAACAGACACTATATATACAGTATATATGAATATCAAGTAACAGAGGTCGACGATGGAAAGCTTCCTCCTCTTCCTCCATTTGTTTCCATCTTTTGCCATTTGAACGTCTTTGCATTCACATAAATAATGAATGAAATTAAATGAGAATGAATGAATGAAAGGATCATTCTACCTCCAGAACAAACCAGGACCATCTATAGACAGGATTCCTTCCTTGTTGAAATCAATTTCTCTGATTCTGAGGGTCAGGCGGGAACTTTTTTATGGAATGAACCGACTTGCAACTAAATATTACACATTTTTATAGAGTCCAAGACCCCACGTAGTTTCTAAATTACTGTACAGACCTCCATATTTTTCCTGTACATGTGTGTTTTCAGGTAAGAGCTTCACCCTGTCCATAAACGTCTTGACCTCGCCGCCTCAGATCGCCACCCTGCACAGAGCCATAAAGATCACTGTGGACGGACCACGACTGCCAAGACGTCAGTGAACATCAAATAATAATCCAGCAGTTTAATCTGGGATGATCAGAACTGCCATTAACTTTACGTTCTTCTTCTCAGGACAAAGGCAGAAGGAGGTGAAGTCAGGAGTGTTCAGACCTTCCAGCAGCAGCACTTCATCAGGTATGAAAGTAGGGATGGTACCTAAACCCTCACTGGATGAAATGACACAAACAGAAATCTGATGGATGTTGGAGAACATTCTCTGGTCAGATGAAGATAAACGTGTTGGGCTCAGATGGAGTCCAGATGTTTGGTGTGAACCTGACCAGGACCACCACAGTGGATGCATCGTCCTGACAGTGAAGCATGGAGGTGGCAGCATCATGATATGGGGCTGCATGAGGGCAGAAGGTGTTGATGATGTTTACAAATTAATGTCTGAGGATAAACCAGAATACTGGCTGACCAGATGAAGAATATTCCAGCAGGAGAACCATCCAGAGAACTAAATCACACCAGAGGTTTTATGTGTGTTTGAGTAAATGCATTTGGAAAATGTAGAGATTCGGATTTTAACATTCAAACAAACTATGTATAAAAATATAAAACTAACCTCAATGCCAGCTTTTTACAGGCTTCTCTGAGTCTTCTTAAAGATCAATGAAACACGCCTGAAAGCTCCATAAAAACACTGAAGGTTTCTCTCTGTTCAGATTGCAGATCCTTTTCGTCGCCTCTGTGGACCAATGAGCCGCCGTTCCTGGGTCAGATGACCTCTCTGACTCCCAGAATGCACCACCTGCCTGCCCTCCCTTACTCCGCCCAGCCTCCCCCCTACAGCTCCTACCTGTCCTCTCCTCCTCCTCCCCCCCCACTCAGCCACAGTGGTCCGTTCCAGCCGGGCAGTTTTTACTACGGGCCGAACCAAACGCTCCAGACCACAGGGGAGGACCGAAGCGTTGTCACGGCACTAACGAATTACATTGAAGGGGCGTGTCTTTCTATGAGAGGGGAGGAGCCTGTCTGGAGGCCATATTGATGTGTTATGTGTTCTTAAAACAATGTAAACAATTATCCAGTTTGGGGACTTTTTGCTTTGTTGTCACGCATCTTTTTCTTTAATGATCACCTAATAAACATACATATTAACTGTATTAACAAGTATTCCCTCTTGTTTTGTTTTTTTTCAGTGTTGAATATTCAATATAGCTGACATTCCTGACAATAACTTTTTAAAAAATGTCAGGTAATGTCAATTAATTAAAAATAGAAAATGCTGGGATTTGGCCATTTAAAAATAATTAAAAAGAAAAATATTACACAAAAATGTTTATTAGAGCAACGAGTGTACAAAAAATATCTACCTCTCAACCACAAAACACAAGCTGTAGGATTTCATTCATAGTGAAACTAATCATCTGAAAACAAATTCAAGCCTCTATAATTAATTTTGAAAAACTTAATTCAAAATTAGTGTTTGGAGCTTTGCTAATTTATTTTTATTTATTTTTTATTTTTTAAAAACACAGCAGAGGAAGACTTAGAAATCTTCAAGAACAAAAAAGTACAAAACAAAGTCCGATCTTTGGAACGTGTAAAACAATCAACAATAAATAAAAATAAAATAATAATTTAGGGTCGTCGTCGAGGAAAGAAAATCTTGGTGGACTCGACTTTTCTACCTGATACTACGGTGAGCTGTTAGCATTATTAGCTTAAATGGGCTAAACACAAAAAGCTAGCATGGCATCGTATTGAATCACCTGAACCTGTTTGGTTTATACTGAAAGAGGCTCCAGTTTGCTAAAACTTTTTCCATCCACCGCACTATGTTTGACAATTTCCACCATGATTCTAGTTTCCTGTTTTGGAACGAACTACATTCAGTAAAAGTTAAATAGGCCGGTCTTAGCAGCGTCCGCTACGTTTTCCAATCGACCAATGACGACTACAGTCCTAATAATAATCAATAACTAAAAACAAGGCGTAACAAAATGTAGGTTTATAATTAAATGAGCAGTTCACTGAGATATAATGTAGACGGCAGAGGTTTCTGATTCTATAAATCTGAGGTTTTCTTCTTCTCTGGTTTTAAAGGCCGCTCAGCTGCTGATTGGCTGCTGCAGGTGTAGTGGGCGGGGCCTCAGGTCTCTGTGGCGAAGGTCTCCTGGAAGAAAGAAAATATTATTACTATGAAAATATCACTAAGAGACACTCGAGGTAGGTTTGAAAAGAAAAGGTGAAAATAAAGGCCTTTAGCTTTTCAAACCCAACCTGAACGTTGAATTTGAATCTTTTCAATAACAGCATATTTATGTTAATTTATACACAATAAATGCTCGTCAATGTACAAAACACTTTAAGAAAAATACGAACATTCAACTTAACTTGTACTTTACTGCCTTTTACGTTATTTATGTCCAACTTATGGGTCTGTTTTAACTAAATTAACGCCCTAAACTGTTTAAAGATTAATATGGACTCAGGATTCTTGGCCTGTAAAGTTAAATACTTTGTGTTTTTCCAGAAGATGGTTATAAACGTGATGGAACCTGAGCAGCATTGAGCTCAGCCACCCGCCGGCTGAACTCCTCCTCGGTCATCTCTTCGTCTTCTCCTCCTTCCTGAATCTTCTCCACCACCTGATGCTCTCCTGGAATCAGCAAACCGTCATTTAACAAAGATGAACAAGAACCCAGCAGATGACAGAAACAGCTGTAAAATCTGAAGCGTGTCTGGTTGTTTGTACCGTTGCAGGTCAAAGCCGTGCAGACCCAGTTCCCACAAGCACAGACACATTTATTGCACTCCATCCGAGTTTCAGCGCCGTCCTCGAACACCTCGTCCTCCAGAGCGCATTCTGCACGACGACAGAAAAACAAATATATATATATTTAAAAAAAAAACTGTAACACTCAGGACCAAAAATAAACAAACTGTAAAACAGCAAAAAATCTAAATCATGTCATAAAAACACTGGAATATTCAAATGTCTTAATGTTTTCAGATTATGACCAAAGTATTTTAAGCTTTAATTACTTTTTAACATGAATAAAAACATTGAAATTACTTAAAATGTAATAATAACATAGTGTACATATAATGAGATAAATAGATATGATGATAACTGATAGCATTGGTTATGTGTTTAATTTATTTTTGTCATGAAATATGTAGTTATGCACAAATCTATGTCAAATTATAGGAACAAAACTGCTTTTCTATTAATTTTGTTGTTAATTATCACTAATCGTATCTTAATTGAAACATACATTTACAACATTAAAGTTAGATTCTGTGTTTCACCTAAAAATGTTAAAAATTATTAGTTTTATTTTCCATTAAATGTTTTTTTTTGTAATTTTTATTGATATTTTTGTGTATTTCGAAAAGTTTGTGAAAGATGTTGAATACTGTTATGATGCAAAATGAATTCAGTCTTTACAGTTTTGAATATTCTTTGTACATTTTTGCGATTTTATTGATATTTTTGTATTTTTCCACATGTGTTTTAACAGTTTTTTTTAAATGTACAATAAATTAAAATTTCTTTAAAAGATTGAAATTTAATAGCTTCTCACAGTTTTTTTAATGTTCTTTTATGTTAGACGTGTAAATTCACAGTTAGTTTTGGTTTTAATATTGATAAGTTTGTGTATTTTAAATATAAAGGAAAGAAAAGTTGTTGTTTTTTTGTGTGTAAACTAAATTGCACAGAAGCTGCATGTTGTCTGATTATCTGGTGAAGTTTATTTTACTATAAGTTGAGTCTCCAGTCAGGAACAATCCCATCTAGATTTTTGTGGATCTAGAAACATCCTGCAGAGTTCTGGCGACATTTCCAAACATTTCCTCAGTTCCCAGAGCGTTTTTCTAAAATGTGGGACAACCGAAGAGGCTCTAAAACGTTCTGCTGGCAGCTCGATGCTCCTGTCGGTGATATTTACTTCTCTCAGGCGGATGGAAGCTCGGCGTCAGACAGTTGATGAACTCCGACAAACTCAGCTTCCAGTCGGCGTTTTCATCCGACAGCTCGATCAAAGCGTCGACGCACAGAGACCTGAGACAGACGGACAGTGTTTGTTCTTCATCTTCTGTTTCAGGAACCACATCCTAAACTCACAACACACTTTGTTCCTGCTTCTGCTCACAAGTGTCTAAATGTGGATCTTAGACACAAACACAGATTTAAATTTGACAGAAATAAATATACACATAAGAATGAAGATAATAAGAGAATGTTTACAGGTTTCACATGACGTGACATGATGGATGATCCAAACCCAAACCGTAGGACACACGATGTGTAAAAATGTACGTTAAAGAGAAAACTAGCGTTACATTATTGTCCTGAACATCTGGTAAAACGTCGGCCTCATTTCCTACTTTTGAACTGAGAAACTGGATTGATGCCACGAGATTCTCATAACAACACAAAAACAAACGACTGTGAACAGATTTTGGAGCAAAGTTTGACTGAAGCAGAAACAAACAACGCTGTAATGAACTTAGTTTAATTAGAGTTCTGACCTGAGCAGCAGGTTGGTCTCCAGCGTGTTGGAGAACGTCAGGTTCAACGCGGTCTCGTTGTGTTTCAGGAACCGTAGAAACTCTTTGGAGTCGAGCTGCGAGTCTCCGTTGTCGTATGTCTACAACACGAATACACAAAAACACAACTTAATGATGATAACTTATGATTCTGAGCGCTAATTAATGGATTTATTGATGGTTAACGCATCATTTAGCAGTTTTTAAGATCTGACCTGGAAGTAGGTCTGCAGGAGGCCGCTGGCTGACGATGCGTTCAAGGACACCTGGTCTGACTGCGTCTCTTTCTGGACCCACTGGATCACTCTGTCTCTCAGCCAATCACGGTCAGACAGGAAACACACAACTACAAACAAACAAACAAATATTAGAAAACACAGCCAGACGCTGAGGGTTTCAATTTGCTGCTTTGGGTGTAAATCTGATTTTTTCCGACTCACTGGGACTCACGTCCGTCTGTGTTGGTTT
>NW_007579243.1:35014-37820 GCF_000690725.1 Stegastes partitus
TTTTGGTGTTTCGTTTTGTTTTTTAAAGTCAATATGTAAATTAATTCTTTTTTCTGTAATATTTTATTAAAGAGGGGGATTATATATTTTTAATATAATAGAAAAGCATATTTTATTCTAAAAATGCCATATATCTTTAAATTAGTTTTTCTTTGCTGATTTAAGTACAGTCAAAGTGTGATTTTATGATCACACAATGTAAACAAACAAAATACTATTCGTAAAAAAAAAAATATTGATTTTTGATGGTTTACAGTTTCAGCCTGTTTTTTTTTCTTTTTTTGTTTTTTTACAGTCAACCTGCCAGTTTATAATTATTTCCAACTTTAAAATCTTAAACATGCATATTCTTATCCTAAAAATGTTTATACCTTCAAAATAGTGTTTTTTAAAAAGAAATGTTTTTCTGTTTTTGTTGATTTTAGGGAATATCTGTAAAAATAAAAGTTTAAGAATATTAAGCCCTTAATATACCTCCTAATACACCTTTTTCTTCTATGTCTGTAAAAATAGTGATTTTTTTTTCTGATTTAAATGCAGTGAAGGAAATTGTATAATTTTGTGGTCAAATGTTTTAGAAAACTGAATTAGAACTTGTGGAAAATCTGTAAAGGAACTGTTCAATGTTCAAAGAATTAAAGTTAAACACTAGTTTTAAAAAAAAACAAAGTAAATTTCTTAATATATTTTCTATGCTTATATTCATGCAAGCTTTCTGAATGCAGTGAAATAATAACAATAATAATAATAATAATAATGATGATAATAATAATAATAATGAACTCACCTTTAGAAGCTTTAGTCAGCAGCTGATTCACATCCAGGAATAAAAAACGTGGATCTGAAGATGATCTAAATGTTTCCCATCCAGAGAAGTGAGTCGATGTTCAGAGAAACAACATGTGAGCTGCTGAAGGAAACAACAGGAGGAGAGAAAGAAGAGCAGCTGTTCCCAGGACTCCTCCCCCCGCAGACACACACACACACACACACANAATCCTGTGAGGCGTGATTCAATTTCCTAAAGTCTGTCCGTGTGTGATGAGAATTTAACTGATGTTTCAGCAACTTTAATAAAAGAAAACACGATGGAGCTCCAACCTGAGGACAGCCGCTGTGTAGCTACTGGTTTACCTGCAGCTGGTCCGTCCTTCATGCATGGCAGGGATTTTTTATAATTACAGGTGTTTAATTACTGCTGTTGGTTGGATCTGATGCTGCAGGTCTTTGATAAACTCAGAGGAAATCGTCCTAAACAGCTGGAAGCAACAAACTAAAATGCGATTTTGTGCGTGACGCCATGACAGAGAAGCTGACAGTGTGTTTAATAGTCAGATCCTGATCCATCCTGTCTCCATGTCAGGGATTGTTTATGTCATGTCATGTGTATGAATGCATGCAACTCTCTCGCTTTAATCATTCTGCAGATATTTAATAAACTCAGAGGAAATCCTCCTAAACAAACCGAACTTCAGCTCCAAATTAACCCAGATGACTTTATTCATTAGTGAGAATCACTAAACTGAGCTGTTAGTTTTGATTCTAGTAAAGTTTTATTTTTGTGGACTGTCCAGTTTGTGGGCTGATAGATTGATGTTTCTGGATGAATGTTGGTGCAGAAACGTGTGAGAAAATGTAATCTAAATCTAAACGTTAATGTGACTGTACACAGAAGTGTTCGATGGCTACGATTAATTTGCAGCTTTTTCAGACAAGTGAGCAGGAAACTGATCCAGACATGAGGCAGCATCAGCCGGAGCAGCTCCTGACTTTATCCTACAAACAGCCTGTAGAGACGAGAGAGCTGCACAAAGTGTCGCTGCTTTTTTTTTTTCTAACCTTTAAACCTTTGTTGCTCTCAGACACACAAAAGGTTCATCTGCTGCTGCTGCAGCCGACATCTGCTGCCTGCGGCCTGCTCAGGAATAAAGACCGGCTCAGACCCTGATGGAGCCTCGAACACGACCCACAAGATCAATCTGGTTTTCTTCTTCTTCTCTCGTTTCCTCGTTAACTCTCACTTTTCAGTCACCTTTCTGTTCAAACTCATAAATCTCTCACTTTTTTCTGCTCATTCAGTTTAAAACATAAAACTTTCAACACAAACAAACAAATATAAATCACTGGTATTTATATTCCACCTTTAGCTGCTGGTTTGACTCTGAACCCCAAAACTGGGTTTAACAGGAACTTTGTCTTTAAAAAAATCAAATCTAAAAATTACAACATTTATGAGCTGAACTGTAAAAACAAAAAGCATCGGGGCGGTTTTAAATCAAGTTCTGCTGAAAATTAAGATAAATATGAACCTGAAATTGTAATAAATCATCAAAATCACTTTACTCCACACCTCATTAAAAATTCCAGAAAAATAATTTTAACTTATCTGCAAGTGAACAAAACAGATTTTTAAAACTTTTACCTGTAAAATAATAATATTTTGCTGTTTTAAACACAGTGAAGGACATGGTGTGATTTTATGGTCAAACGTTACATCGGAATTTATTTTTATTTATTAAACCAGAGGTTTTTGAAGTGAAAATGATTTATAGTTTATAACAGTTAACATGTAAATTAATGTGTTTTTCCTGTGGTTTGACTAAATATTTCCAACAATTTAACAAAATCTGTAAAATAACAGTTTAAACAATTTTTACATAATTTTTCAGTTTTTTATTTACAGATTTTTTTTTCTTTTAAATAACAGCAAATATCTGCCAAATAAACACAGCTTAAAAAATTGTGGACGTTATTTTTGTGTTTTATTTTGCACTTAAGATGCAAAATTATGTTTTCTGTGATTTTA
>NW_007579243.1:38386-39611 GCF_000690725.1 Stegastes partitus
ACACACACCTGAACACACACATCGCAGATAAACATCAGTCTTTCAGGACAGAAATATTTGCCAGACAGAACATTTCAGTGAAACAGAGAAGTGAAGACGTCTCTGCTGCTCATGTCGTTTGACCCTGAAGGCATCACTCACGAGCTCCAGTCGTTTTTCTTTTACTGCTTTTTTTCTCCTCCTCACATTCCTTGTTTGTTACATTAAGACAGAAACCAGCAGTTTTCTTGTTTTCAGGACAAGCAGAGGACTGGATAAAAGGCTGCAGCAAACACGACACAGCTGCTGTTCAAACACGTCACGGTGCATCATTATTATTATGAGTGTTGCCACAATATGAACCACAGCCGCTGGAAACGCTGGAAATCCAAATTTCAGCTGTAAATATGAGCAGAACGTGAATCCTGACCTAAAGTTGGACCACATGAGTGTCAAAACCTGCCGGCTGAGTTAAAAAAAAAGCACATTATTTCTTTTAAAGTGTTTATCAGAGACCGTTAAACAGCAAGTATGTTTGGAATTTCAATTATCTGACGGTCTTTGAACTGCTCATCTCTGGTGTTGTTCAGGAAAATGAAACAAATCTGAGCTGATATTTTATTAAAACCACTTCATTCTACATGTCTCCGTTAAGATGTTTGCTCAAAATAAGGCTTTTGCTGTAACCAGATTCTGTAAAACACATAAAATCACAGTTCTTTTGGTGTAACCAGCTGCTTTTAACGACTACGTGAGAGAAATTCAGGAACTTTTCAGCTGAACTGCAGACAAGCAGAGAAGCAACAGTTCAGTATGTGTAGGATGTGGAGCCACAGTAAACAAACAGCATCATCATGTCTGTATTCGATCAATAAAAAGTGTTTTCAGCAGTTTAGAAGCTGTTTTACCTGAAGCAGAGGAGACGAGGACAGAGGAGGAGAGACGAGCAGCAGCAGCAGCAGGACAGAGGTGGTCAACATCTGGACGGATAAGATCGATCAGAAAGTCATCAATAAGTTATCAATGTGATCGACACGCTGGAAAAACAACCTATATGTAAAATAAAATGTGGAAAAATCTGGCAGAAAAAAATACTTTATATTAATGTAGCATTAAAACTGTTAAACAGAAGAAATCCATAAAATTATTTTATATTTAACTGATTACAACTGAACACAGTCACTGTAAAACAACAAATTAATATTTATAAAATAATAGATTCATTATTTACAATTTTTTTTTTTTT
>NW_007579243.1:41911-46196 GCF_000690725.1 Stegastes partitus
TGCAGTTTTAAAGGTTTATCTAAATCAATTTTTCAAATAAATAAATCTCTGAATCATGTATTTAATGAAGTGATGGTGACAGTAAACTGGCTGTAACCACTCAGACGTCTGCTGGACTCATTTGGTAATTCATAAGAAACAAAAAAGGTCAATTTTGTCCATATTTGCCAAAGTAGTCGCACCAAGAGTTAAATAATTAGATAAAATAAGTTAAAGTTAAGTTAAAAAAGAAAAAACGGGTCAAATTGTTTATCTTTGGTGCGTTTGACTGAACATGTGTTTACATCAGTCTATAACATGATCAGGCTGCTCATATGTTATTTAAATTAATCATTTATTGCTCTATGTGAGGAAATGAGATGCTGTCTGAAGAGTCTGTTGTTATTGAGTTTAAATCAGATTTATGTTGCTGCAGATCCTCAGTTGACCAGCAGAGGGCAGAGTCAACCTTCATCTGAATCACAGAATCATCCACGACATGAAAACCGCCGGAGAATAAAACGAATTAATTCACATCATAGTAATATGTACATGCAACAACAAACACAGAATGAATTCTGGATTTTATGGAGGACTGAAATTATTATTATTATTGTTGTTATTATTATTATTATAACTAAAGACTTCAACATTGTACGTGATTTTTGCTGATTTTCATAAAAACATAAAATAGAATAATAATTTAAAAAATAGTAATTTTTAACTGTTATTGTACTGATCGTCTCTATTTTTGTTAAATTACAGTTAATAACTGGTAAAATCACAGAAAAAAACTAAATTAATTTACATTTTGACTGTGAAGAAAACCAGGCCGACACTGTAAATAACGTTTTATTTTTATAATAACTATAAAATATAAACGTGTGACCAGAAAATTACAGTTTTGCTGTATTTACATCTGCTAAAAAATAAATAAATAAAAATCCTATTATTTTACAGATAATTGACATTATTCTTACAGTTTTACAGTTTTTGAACATCAGAGTGTTCCACAGTTTTTATTATTTCTGATTCTTTCTATATACTTTTGTTTTGTTGTTGTTTTTTTACAGTCTTCAGCTTTTGAAATCTAATTTCCGAAGATTTTAGAAATGAGACAAAATGGGCCTTTCTGGAGGCCACAGTGAGCAGATGTGCAGTTTAACAGCAGCAAAGGGGTCAGAAAAATAAAAATAAGTAAAATTAGAAGATGATTCTCCTGGATGGAGAAGCTCTGATATTACAGATTCCTTCATATTCTCTCGGTAGACAGACACTGGACTCGCTCTCATTCTTCTTTATGCAGACAGACTAACATTGTGCAGATTATTTTAAATTAAAGAGACGTTAGTTCCTCTGTTTCCTGCAGATTTTTTCTCTGCTGCTCATCCTGGTCCGTGTGATCACAGTTCTGTCGGCTGCGGCTCAGAGGAGGCGTCAGAGTTCAGATAAAACCTCGTCCTGGTGTGAACGGCAGCACGCAGCAAGTGCTTCTGAAATAATCCAGAGAGGCCGAACAGAGTGTGTGTGTGTGTGTGTGTGTGTGTCCTGTTTTAATGGAAGGTATTTTATCGCTGCTGAACTTAATGCAGAACGATAACTGAGGTGTGATAGAAGTCGGCTCACAGCTGCTCAGCTTTAATTTGCATTTATTATATTTTACTTTCTTGTCCTGAACAGTAGTTTTATGCATGTGTGTCCATATTTATATAGTTTTAAAACAGTTTAGTGATGAGTTGGTGCAACAGTTTCCCAACGGAGATCAATAAAGTTTATTTATCTATAAATGTCATTATGACACGTATATAGTTTATATATTTATCTATACATCTGATATAAACATATATAGTTTATATATTTATCTATAAATGTCATTATTACATGTATAAAGTTTATTTATTTCCATTCAAACATCTTTTGAGCTGCTTTAGACTGAAACAAATTTTCTCTCAGCAATTGTTTTTCCTCATTTTTCTGCAAAGAAAATGTCAAAAACCTGAATTTTTTAATCACTAAATTAGATTTTTTTTTTTTCACTGATAAACTATTTAAACGTTTTAGAAACACACCAACATGGTTGTCACATAGCTTTAAATAAAGTGTTGATTCAGACTGGAGGTAATTAGTTTATAAACTAATAGAGACCAACAGATCCTATTTATTTAGTTTATTATTGTTTTATCTTATAAATGCAGCCAGAAGTTAGAGCTTAAAGTAGATTTGGCTTGTGTTGCCCAAATAACATGTCAAGTAGGATTTAATTAATCTGAAGTCTGAATTTAACAAACAGAGGTTAAATATCAGTTAAAAAAAAAAAGAAAAGAAAAGAAAATATAAGGACAAAAGGTTTCTTTAAACAATATAAACACACAAAAAATAAGACAATTACAAGTTTTCTGACAATTTTGTGTTTTAAATATGCAAACGAGGTCATAAAACTCTAAAAACTTACTAATTTGGATGAATTTCTGAAATAAAAACGTGAACATTGTACAAGAATGTTGGTTTCAGAGGATTTACAGTGAAAACATTCGTTTTTTTGTCATTTTTTAGGAGCGAAAATGTTCAAATCAGACTGTGACTAATATAAAAACAAACCCACCAGATGTTCAGAATAGAGACAAGAATTAATCTGGAAGGTTTAAAGTACGTAGGTGCTGCTGAAGAGGAGGTTTCTGACTCAGACGAGACGGAGAAAAAAACTAATGTTGAAAAAAACCATTAAAGATATGAGTTCTAAATGAAATCTACACATCAGACCGACCAACCTGAGTGTATGTTTGGACGTTTAATGCGTGAAATAAGACCATTTTCAATCTCAAAAATATCAAGATGAATCACTGACTGGAAAAAAAAACTGTGCTTTTGGTCTTAAATATTGTTTTTTTTTGTGGGAAACGAGGAAATCCGGAGCCTTTATCTCAAACACATTCACACAGAGTCTCATTGTGCTGGTCGTGAATTTGGTGAAGCTTCAAACATCTGAAACTATTTGGAACAAGAAGCCTTTTTTTTCTTTTTTTTTTTAAAAATCAAGTTTGCGGTAACCACATAAAATGTCCACTTTGATGAAAAGGTCATGCATGGCTGGAAGTCCTGAAGCCAAACGAAGAGAGGCGTTATTGTAACGTTGTTTTGTTGTTGTTGTTTGGCTCCAGAGGATCGCCGGCTTTAACTTCAACATCAGTCTGAGGAAACATCACTGGATTCACCCGAGTGGAGCCGACCGGTGTCGCCTCATGATGCAGCGTTCAGAGGAATTTATCATGTTCTGGTTAAATTGGAAGCTGGGCGCCTCTGGTGTTTTTCTCTGCTGCATTTCCGAGCGTCACATGGTTTAACCACGGCTCCAGATGAATTATGGGGAAAACAGGCTGAGAACGGCCCAAAGGGGCGCATTTGACGTTATCACAAGTTTTCCAGGAAAAACAAAGAGCGTCAGCAAACATTTGGACAGATTCTGATGTAGTTGTGTTGGTCTGAAGCTCATCTCTAGCCGCAGACAGTTCATACGTGTTCGGTGTTTGTGCATTTTACCAACGAGGCAACTCAAAGTGCTTCATACAAAACTTAAAAAGACGAAGAGCGACAGAAAGCGACATAAAAAGGACATTTTTAAAAAAACATCTTGCGGTGCAGATATGTGGCGCGAACAAACAGAAAGCTCCATATTTGGTTCCGACCTGATCCAGAAGATGACAGAGGTTCTGCCTGGTTTACAGCACACCAGCAGGTCAGAGATTATCACTACTCAGTGTTTCCTAAACCAACAGCAGCCTTTTAAAACCTGGTTGTGTGGCTCCACTGTGGCCACCGAACATGTATTTGACCTGCTGTGTCATGTAAAACAGACATTCTGCCAGTTGGTATTCATGGTTCAGGGCCAGGTGGAAATGAAGTTAGTTTTGGTTTGGTTCCTCCATCCGTGGTCGGACGGCTTGTTCTGAGGGTGAAATCTGATCAGGATGTCTCAGAACCAGCTGACAAAAAAGCCTGAAATCTCAATTTGAGTGGTGTGCCAGATTTAAGGGAACAGTAATCGATGGGTAACGCCCTGTGAGCACTGGTTGGGGTTTTGTTTTGAACTTTGATGACTGTATGGACCCGGGCTGCACAAGCACAGAGGTCGATCGGTCAATTTACCGTCCATGATCACAGCTGGATTCACTCTTGTTGCACTGAGGTTCTACTTTGGGACCTGAATTTTCCACATAGTCCTTCTCCTTCCAGTCAGTGTTTAGTAGATGAACCTTTGGCTGCAGATCCATCGTTGATCCTGTTGGTCTCAAACATCTGGACGCTGCAG
>NW_007579243.1:47241-48058 GCF_000690725.1 Stegastes partitus
GGCTGCACATGTGAAGCTTTCTTTTTAGTAAATTCTTATCAAAACAAAAGCCTAATTAAGCCGATCATGATTCAGCCATAAAAAGCAGGGAAAGGAAAACATCTCTGAGGAGAGTGAATGCTTTCTGTGGCGACTGTACTTGGCTGCAGCAGAAGTGTCACAGTGAGATGTATGGAGAAGAATAGAGCGACATGAAGGAATGCAGGACTGGCCCTTCAGCTATTGTGTCCTAATACAATATGCGACTTCCTTCAGATGGCAGACGGCACAAACATACATCAGCTCTGAATAGCAGGCAGCGAGGCACCAGCTTCACTTCCTCTGGAGATGTGGACGGAGGGGAGAGAGAGGCAGAGGAGGCAGGCTCGTATTTAAACCACAGACTCACGTGTCTGCTTCAGTTCAGACCTCTGGACTCAAACCGCTGCCTTCTGTCTGCCGCCGGAGCCCATCGCTTCACACGCCTGACCTTCTGTCAACTTTTAATAACTTCAGACCGACTCGGGCTGAACCGCCACAGCTGGAGAGCGACGACGACATCTGGAGAACATCTGGAGAACGTCTGGAGAACGTCTGGACTCCTGCAACCACTGCTGTTGATCTCTGAGGAGCAAAACCTCGACAGAACACCGAGGGGGAATCCATCACTGGAGCTTCACATCGTTCACCGGCTGTAAAGAATTTCTCTGCTGCTGTTTCATAAATCAGGTAAAGTTTGTGTAACATGTTTAACACAACGTGCACGGTGAAGACAGAACAAAACACTGTGAACATCTGGCAGCAAGGACGCCAGAACAAAGATTAAAGCCACTTTCTG
>NW_007579243.1:49356-63949 GCF_000690725.1 Stegastes partitus
ACACACACACACACACACACACACACACATACACACGAACACACAGAGAGAGAAATACACACACAGAAATACACTTACAGGTACACACTGAAAAATAGAAAACACACAAAACACAGAAACACACACAAAGTTCTTTCAAAGCTTTTGGGTTTTAGGAAAAACAGGAAGGGAGGGGCATCTGAGGGGTATCTGGGGGACATCTGAGGGGCATTTGAGGGGTATCTGACGGGTATCTGAGGGGCAACTGAGGGGTATCTGAGGGGTATCTGACGGGTATCTGAGGGGTACCTGAGGGGCAGCTGAGGGGCATCTGAGGGGCATCTGAGGGGCATCTGGGGGTTATCTTAGGGACATCTGAGGGGCATCTGAGGGACATCTGAGGGGCATCTGAGGAGCATCTGAGGGGCATCTGGGGGGCATCTGGGGGTTATCTGAGGGACATCTGAGGGGCATCTGAGGGACATCTGAGGGGCATCTGAGGGGCATCTGAGGGACATCTGAGGAGCATCTGAGGGGCATCTGAGGGGCATCTGGGGGTTATCTGAGGGACATCTGAGGGGTATCTGAGGGACATCTGAGGGGCATCTGAGGGACATCTGAGGAGCATCTGGGGGGCATCTGAGGAGCACTTGAGGGGCATCTGAGGGGCACCTGAGGAACATCTGGGGGTCATCTGAGAGGCATCTGAGGGACATCTGAGGGGCATCTGAGGGGTATCTGAGGGACATCTGAGGGGTATCTGAGGGACATCTGAGGGACATCTGAGGGGTACGTGAGGGGTATCTGAGGGGTATCTGATGGGCATCTGACGGACATCTGAGGGGCATCTGAGGGACATCTGGGGGTCATCTGAGGGACATCTGAAGGGCGCTAAATACATGAAGTGCAACGTCGACCGCTTTCAAAGCCCTTAAGACAAGTTTCCGTTTGATTTTTTCATTTCTTGGCCTTTAACGAGCCGCCGTGTCAAAGAGCTCCAGTGTGTTCAGTGATCAGAGCAGCGAGCCCTCCGGTCACACAAACAACACTGATCCAGGGACAGCGAGGGTGTGATTCTGCAGCTCCAAGCGTGATGAATTTCCCTCCAACCGCCTAAAGATCTGCTTTAATGTTCTGATTCTAGGATGTTTGTGGGTCTCAGCTTCACCGCTGTGACATTTAGCCGCAAAGTTTAACAACTTATCAACTCAGAGATCCAAAACAAGCTGCAGGTTTTAAAAGCAAAAACACAGAAAACCAGAACAGAACCATCAAACGTTGAGCCGTCCGTCAGGAACCTAACCTGACCAGAACCTAAACCTGAAGCTGCTACAGTTCATCAGAGTCACTCTGCAATTAAAGAAAATTATCCAAAAGTCAAATATTTGAACCAGATTCTGCAAAAATCGAAAAATTTCAACAGAAACGAGTCGTCAGTACAACACTGTAGTAAAAAAAAAGTTTCTTCTTGTTTCAAGATGAATTGTTCTTAAACGTAGAATCACGTTCTGCTAAACGTTGTAGTAATGTTTGGTGATAACATCTTTAGAACAATTTTATTATTATAGAGCAGAATAACGTTCTTTAAAAATATTATAAGCACGTTTTGTTTTAATGTTAATTAAAATGTTTTGAATATTCCACCAAAAGCATTTCTTTTTGTTCCAAGAATAGAAAATGTTCCCCAAAATCATTCTGAAAACGTTTGGTGACATCTTCCTAAAGGCGTCGTTAAATTGAGAACGTTAGATTGACGTCGTGCTACGTTGTGCAAACTGCTCTGAAGTTGCAGGAACGTTTTACGTTTTGTCTCCTCAAAACAGTTTCCAAACGTTGTGATGAGAACGTTTGGCGACGTCCTCAAAACGTCGTCTGAACGTTGCAGCTGAAACATTCACATTGAACCTCATGGGAACATTATTTAAACCTATCAACAGCCTTAGATTAACATTTTAAAACCTCATCAGAACTTTTAGCCGATTCCCTGCAGCAGCCGTAATGACGTCTGCAGCCTGTAGGCGGCGCTGAACAGGCTGCAGACTGACACACACGAGCATGCTGGGCGTGTGTTTGTGTGTGTTTGTGTGTGCTGCTTACGGCCGTCGTCTGGTTTTCCTTCCCCTCAGACCGAAGCAGCCGTCTGCATGATGGACTGTGGGAACCGAGAGCGAAGCCAAACTCAGACGTTTTTATTAATGAGGTCGAGGAGAAGGTCACGAGGTCGAGATAGTGGAGCAACGTTTACACACCAGAACCTGAGCAGCCAGTTCAGACTGAGTGCTTCACTTACATATCAATTCATCTGTGGGCTGGTTTACAGATTAATTAGACTGATTAGTGAATGAATGGAACCAGAGTCTTAACATATTAAAGTTAAACCACCAGCATGATAGAAATAAACCAAACTCAGGGATTATTATTTAAATCAGTGCTGCAACTTCAAAGCTAATCCTAGTTTCTGTTCAATTACTGTGAACAAAGTGAAGATCTGTTCATTAATCAAAGGTCAACGAGGACTCTGGATGCTTTACTGAAGAAACTTTTTCTTCTTATTGTTCACAGAAAACTTAAATAAACGTCTTTATTTGGTCAAACGCTGCTGGTTTCAGTTAGACGCACATAAAGCGTTCTTATTGTGAGTTCAGCTGATATTAAAATGCAGTTTATGAGCAGGAGAGAAGATTTCAGGGCAAGTTTTAACCACATTTCCAGGAAACTGCCAAAAGAAAAGCTGCTTATTGAAGCGGCTCTAATTTTAACAAGACAAAGGAGAGAAAACAGACGATTATTAAGGTAATTAGAGTCAAGATTGTGTTTCTTTATGCATTAATTTGACTTTTACTCTTTTTACTTGAAGCTTTACAGACATAAAAATCACAGGTTTCATGTAAATCTGCTGCATTTTGGTGCATTTCTCACTAAATCTGAATAAAACTGTTGGAACGTGATGATATTTTTAGTTATTTGACGTTAGAATTCATTCATTTCATCAACACTTATTTCAACTAAATCAAATTGAGGACTGAAGGAGAGTAGAGCAATAAAATAGAATATTTATGCACACAAATAGGACATTTAAGTAACAGAAATATATCAAAAGGCAAAGAATTTAAGTTTTAAATCAACAACTGGAAACTAAATAAGATGAAATCTGTGTGTTATTCTGGTTATAATTATTTTTTTCATGTGCACATCAAAAATATTCATTTTTAGGTTCCTATTTCCAACGTTTTTTATATTAAAAAGATCCAGATTGTAATGTCAAATGTTAAAAGGTGATGCTGTTGTTTGGTTTGTCTTGTTTCCCTCCACTTTAGTTTTCTTGAAAAGCACCAAAGACTAAACAAAGGTGGAGAAAGGAGAAGAAACATCCACCTGTCCATGTGTATTTAACACTAGTTAAGTCCTAAAATTGATTGAATACAGATATTTGGTGCAACAGCTCGACCAGCTGCTGCTGACGTCGTCTTTTGAAGCCAGACCTGTGTTTTTGAGACGTACCTGAACGCACCACGTGACCCTGCTGCTGATTTAAACCGTGTGTTTTGTTGCTCAGGTGGATTCTGTACCTGCAGAGCGACTTCATCGGGCTGAAACTTCTTTGTAGAAACCGCCGTCTGAGTTTTGCAGAAAGCTCCCGGCGCTGATCTGCAGCCGTCATGGCCGACTGGAGCCTGCTGGGAAACTTCCTGGAGGAGGTTCAGGAACACTCGACTTCTGTTGGCAAAGTAAGAAACACAAACACGGCCGTCTGATGCCAGCCAGCGCGGCACCAGTCAGAGCATTTACACACTGAGAATAGAAGTTTAATGCATTTCCAAGTCTTCCTGTTTATTCTGTGCGTCCTGACTGAAGTTTACGTCGACGAGTTTTACAATAAGCAGCTTTAACGTTGGTTTATGTTACACGGCCGCTAAAGACACATTAATATAATCAGTTTAATCTGGAATATCCTCTAAAATAACACAAAGAACCACTTGTTCTATCTTAAATGTATATTTTCATGGGAGTTTGTGTTTTATGGCATTTTCAAACTGCACAGGAAAAAAATAGAACAAGTCAAACAAACGATTATTATCACCACTTGTCAAATCAGGTTATACTGCTGGAGGGTTTTTTCTTTTTTTCTTTTTTTAAAGTGTTTTCTAGAAAAGAAATAAGATGATAATACAAATTAACTTACGCTGTAAACAATAAATAAAAAGGAAAAAAAAATCGCAATTTTAAGGAATTTCTGTTTTAATCCATTAAAAACCTGCAGCAATAAAAAAAACTATAATAAAAATATTTGACATAAAAAGATGAAACTGCTTAAATTTTAGTTTAATTTAATAATTACGTTTCTAAAATTGTCAGTGTCTGAATTTTTTATTTTCCATTATCTTACAGCTTCCAAAATATTATAGTTATTATACAATAGTATGTCGTTTTTAATGTGATTTTTAGGTATTATAAATATTTACATGTTTTTTTTCCACATGTAAACATTAAACAGGCTTGAAAATATATGTTTTGTAAATAGATATCTTCCATTATGTTAGAATTTCTTTTTAGGTTTTCTTTTCTTTTCTTTCTTTTTTTTTTTTTGGCACCTTAGCTACCAGAGTTAGCACAGAAAATAAGTAAATAATGTCATATGATAAATGATATTAAATAACTAGAATATAATAAATAAGTGTTTTGTTTAGTAAAGACTCTCCATCCTTATTTATTCTGTGAAACTACCAGAGTACTTTATATACAACAGCTGAGACCCTACAATAAAACAAATAAAACAAAATAACTTTAATTTAAAATTTAAGATCCGACAGCATTTGAAAAACCCGCTGAACCCCCAGATTGTCTCTGAGCAGCAGAACTACACCTGATATGTTTCCATGTTTTTGTGCTGGAGGTGGTTTTATATCCTGACCTACCTTCCCCAGGTGTGGCTGACCATCCTCTTCATCTTCCGCATCCTGGTTCTGGGGACGGCGGCCGAGTCTTCGTGGGGCGACGAGCAGGAAGACTTCAACTGCGACACCGAGCAGCCGGGCTGCGAGAACGTCTGCTACGACCGAGCGTTCCCCATCGCTCACATCAGATACTGGGTAGAAACACCGAGCTGCTCACTTCACAGGATGGAGACAAACAGCAGGAGATGAAATCCTGAAATGAAAGAACACAAGCAGTTTTTCACATTAGAGTTTTAAATATATGTTTGTTTGTTTTTTTTTTACAGTTAACATGTAAATTAATACTTTATCTGTAGTTTTATTAAATATTTGCAATTAACAAAACAGGGAAAATCTGTAAAATATCAGTAAAAAAATGTTTTCTTTCCAATTTACCAAATATCTGTAAAATAACCCCCCAAAAAATAAATAAACAAATAAATAAATAAATAAAATAAAATAAAAATTAAGATTTTAAATTTGCTGTTCTGTTTTTTACTAGAAAATAACATGTAATTCACCAAAACTGTAAAACTACATTTTTAACAAAGTTTTTGGTCCTTAACGTACGTAAGTTTACTGTCAAATAAACAACAAACATCTGTAAAAGAACGACATTTTGGCTGATTTAAACACAGTAAAAAAAAAATACATATTTTTTTCTAATTTTGTAATTTTACAGTCAAACATTTTTGATGTGGATCTTATGTCCAGTTTTTTTTCCCCAGAGTAAACATGTACATTTTTTTTATTATCTGTAATTTAACAAAACAGGGAACATCTGTAAAATAACAGTTAATAACTAATAACCATTTTTCAATCCTAATTTACACGTTCTTTTGTTGTTGTTTTTAAATAAGAGTAAATAACTGTAAATGACATTTTTGCTGATTTAAATACAGCCTACAATAAAACCTAGTAGTTTTTTTTGTTTTGTTTTGTTTGCAGTTAAAATGTTCATGAATACTTTTGAGCTTCGACATAAACGACATGAGGAGTGAATTAAATGTTCTGTATGAGGCACAGTTGATTTACTTCTTTGATTGTGAGAGTCTCTAACTTTAATATTAATTAATTAGAATTTTGGTATTTCTTTTTAGTCTCTAACTTTACTATTAATTGTAATTTTGGTATTTTTTTTAGTGTCTAATTGTAGGTTTAATTGTAATTGTGTCCTCAGGTGCTCCAGATCGTGTTCGTGTCGACTCCCAGTCTGATCTACATGGGCCACGCCATGCACACCGTTCGCCAGGAGGAGAAGAGGAGGAGCCGGGAGGAAGAGGAGGGAGAGAGGGAGGAAGATCCAGGAGGGGGTGAAGGAGGAGGAGGTGGAGGAGGAGAGGAGCGAGGGAGGAAGGGGGAGAAAGATGGAGGGAAGGAGAAGAGTGAAGGAGCGTCGGCGGGTCGAGTGCGTCTGAGAGGAGCTCTGCTGCAGACCTACGTCCTCAGCATCCTGATACGCAGCATCATGGAGGTGAGAGCTCGGCCTCTTCAGCCTCTTGTTTTGGTTTTATTGTGTGTTTTCTGCCTCGTGGTTTCTTCCAGACTCAGTCACAACAGAAAGGTGGAGGTGGAGGTGGAGTTAGACGAACAAAAAACTAACTAAAATTAGAATAATGGTGATTTTACCAACACAGGTGAGCTGACAAAACAGTCCAAATGAACTTTTCTACCTTTAAATTAATCTCCAAGATGTTTTTGTAGTGATGTTTAAGGGCGAACCTAAATTCTAGATACAAAATGATGAGTAAAACCAAAGTTGTAAGACAAAAAAATAAACATGCTTTGATAAAATAATAGTTTTAAGGCAGTCGGGTCACTGTTTTAGCATCTTACTTGCAATGTGAAGTTAATTTAAATCAACTAAACCGTGTAATATTCCCGTTAAACTTACATTTCTACTTTCTAACGTAGAAGTAATATAAGGTAAACTATAACAATTGATTACCGCTGTTGGTGAATCTCTGCTGAGGTCTTCTCTCCAGCTGATAGAAACATCAAACTTCATCTTTTCTTGGATCTTGAAGAACAAAGCAGCAGATAAAGTGGTAAAAAACTGAACTGAGTGTGTGAGCAGAGTCCAAAAAGGCAGATTTAGGTCAAAAACAGGCAGAAAATGATGAAGAAATCCCTGGAAAGCTGCAAAATGAAGACAGTCTGAGTGAAACTGAGCAGCTTGAAGACTGAGGAGCTGATTGGAGATAGGAAACAGGTGGGCAGGTGAAGGGGAGGGTCTGAAATGAACGAATGAATGAACCACGGTGATTAAATAAACCTTTAACTCAGATTTCTCTTCCTTCCAGGTGGTGTTTCTGTCCCTCCAGTACTTCCTCTATGGGATCTTCCTCCACCCTCTCTACATCTGCAAGGTCACACCACAGACCATTCACTCTTCTTACATTAAGTCGTGATACTTGGGCCTGATTTCATCCTCTCTGTGTCTTCTTCTTCCTCAGGCCTGGCCTTGTCCACATCCCGTCAACTGCTACGTCTCCAGACCGACGGAGAAAAACGTCTTCATCGTCTTCATGTTGGCTGTTTCTGCCGTTTCTCTGGTGCTCAGCGTGCTGGAGCTGCACCACCTGGCCTGGAAACACTGCTGCAGGTAGGAGCTTCACAGACGCCTGAAGGCCTCGCGTTGAGGAGCCTTTCAGCAAATTAATGGAACCTGGTCCCAGAAGGCATCTTTCAATTTTTAAGCACCGCAAAGTTGATGTTAAAGTTGGGATTAATACAGTTTTATCTTATCTTTGTCCTGCTCTAAACAAGCTGTGATTTCTGGTTTGTAAGTCGAGTCAAGAGGACGTCGACGATCGTCTTCATGTTCTCACAGCTTTGTTTTAAAGTCATGCAAAACACCAAAAAACGGGACCTTTAAAAGTGCTTTTCAGCTAGTACGATGACTTAAAATTAACCTGCAGATTAAATAACACAACATCTTGTCTTATCGCCTTATTGAAGCACATTTGCGGCCTACGGAGATTCATCACCTGAATCAGCTTCAACTCATGGCTTGGCTTTCTGGTCACAACTTTGCTGTTCTCTTAGCACTCTTGTAGCATCATTTTCAGCCTCACCAGGCAGCCATTCTCATTAAAAACAATAACTTTATTCATACAGCAGGTTCATACTGATCCCTAACAAAGGTATACGTGGGGCCAATGGTTGGGTTTGGCGTAAAAGATCTAAAATCCTACATCTGTGAAGGTTCTCAGTCATCCAGGTCAGGGTTGTTCTGGTAGATTAAGCGTAGCAACTGGACTTGCTTGAGTTCCTTGAAGGCGTTTCCTAGGGAGAAGATAAACCACGTTCACACTGAGCCACAAAAGACCCTAACGAACCCCACTGTGGCAGGGGGAGCACTAATGACTCACATAACAAGGATGAGGAACAACAAACCCCCAACTGAAACCGAAACTCAGGTGTTAATGACTCCTTAAGGATATAAGTATCTGGAACTCCCAACGAGCCAGTCAGACCTGATGAAGCCTCTTTTGGGTGAGAGGTGGAACATCTTCAAGGAACTCAAGCAAGTCCAGTTGCTACGATTAATCTATGACAATCTAAAATCCTACCGTATGCCACACGTTTTAGACAGACACAGTTAGAGACGAGCTGATGAAGCTTTTAGCAGCTGAAAACAAGCTTTTACTGCTAAAAGCAACATGTCAACTTATGCGGTGATCAGTGTCCTAGAGAGCATTGTGGGAGTTTAGCGAGCGATGGGCCGCCACAAAAGAAGAGACTTCTGTGGCGTTTAATGTCCTCCAAACCAAAGCTAATGTGCTTTCAACTACGATAGAGATCTGATATCCTGAAGGAATAACTGGGCCAACTTAGTGGACAAAACCATGAGATCAGATCAGAACATTCTAATTTACAAACTGTTTCAGTCTAATAAGGAAAGTCTTGCGTGTTTTCTTTGTGGGAAAATGTTCATAACCAAGTACATTTCTACATTGTTTGGGATTCTGGGCTCGACTGTGACGGACTTTAAGATATAACAATAAGTCAGAGCAGTTCCCAGCTGTAGCACAATGACAGTGAGGTGCAGCAGACCATCCTACGCCTGGTTTTTAACAGGAAAAGATCTCCATGCATACTAATGTGGGCATAAAAGGTCTTTGTATGAGTCGACAATGAGACCAAATCTCTGGTAACATCTAAAGGAAACTTCCCACAATGAGAGTCCAGAAACTATTTTAAACCTCCAGTGGTTTCGCTTTTGCTTCCTGGAATTTACCGTAAAGGCCGAACTGAGCGAGAGCAAACCCTGGAGACCCGAAACATGGAAAGAAAAGCCATTTGAATTTCTTCAGGTTCGCTATGGGTTAGACTGGAGTGAACACTATTGTTTCACAGACTCACAGCTGACGGCAGCAAAAAGGCATCGCTGGGTGGAACGAATAAACCCAGAGCTCTGAAATCACAAAAGCAGAATTCAAATTTGGACTAAAATGCTGAATGAATTACATTTTATAAATAATGTTCGGGCGGTTCTAGCATTATCTTTTGAGTTCAGACAACTTCTAATGAAATCATGTTCAACCAACAAACTAAATGAGTTGAAAGAATAACATTTTCTCTCCAACTCAAAGGTATTTTTTAAATACTTAGTCATTGGTAGCATAAACACACGTATTTAAGTTAATTATGCGTAAAGAATTAAGTTATTCCAACTAGTTTTTCTAAGTTATTTTAAGGGGTTTTGTATGTTTTAGAGATGTTCTTCAGTGGTTCTTGACTTTTTCATGCTTTTGTTTAGCTTTAAAAAATGAATTAAATCCCATCTTTATATATCACTTTAAGTTTAAAACGACCCAAGTTGACCAAAGACAAATTTAAAACAAGATAAATTACAAAAACGGGCAAAACAGGACAGTAACTTGTAAGAACAATTTCTAAAATATAAATATGAAATAATAAGACCATCCAGAGCCGCCAAAAGGCCAAAAAAATTCTTTCATGTTTTGAGGTTTTTCTTAACTAAAAGATGAAGCTGCTGTAAGATCAACTGTATATAATACTGTAGGGTCTAAGCCTTAATATTCAAATAGTAATAATAAAAACTCTCTGGCGCCTTTAAAAACTGGGCTTTCAATGTGTTTTATGAAACATTAAATTACACAAAGGACTATAAAATATTAAAGGAAGACAGTGAACCATGAAGGTAAACAGTAAAAAGAGCAATAACGAAATATTGTAAAGAGATAAAAACATTTTTAAATTAAAACACTGACTGCAGCCTAAATCATTCAGGTTGTTCTCTAAGTTTAATGATACTGATGGTTCCTCGCCTTAATATTGAGAATAGTCAGACAGAATTGTAGTTTATACACTTTTTTGTGTAGTTTTAATCCTTAAAATGTAAATTATTTGGGTAAAGTCACAGCTTATGTAACACCGTAGGTTTCTAAGGTCAGTATTTAATCTCGTTTCTCAGCTAGAAACCACTTTGACTCATCTGCTGTTGCTTTAAATGTTCTGTATAAATAACGGAGGCTTGATTTACTCGACTTCTGTTCACTAACTGACCCTCAACTCTTGTTTCAGGCGGATCTTCTTTCCCCAGAAGCTCGTCGCTCCAGCTAACGCCTCTTTGACCCGTCAGCTCTCTTTGTCGCCGCCGCCGCCGTCAACGCCTCCTCCGGACTTCAGCCAGTGCGTCGGAGGCTCCTCCCACTTCCTGCCGCTGCCGTTCCCGAGCCACCGCCTCGCCAGCCAGCAGAACTCCGAGAACATGGCCACCGAGAAGAACAAGATGGTGGACGAGGCCAACTTCCTGCAGATGAGCTGCTACTCTAACGGATGGCAGAAGACCGGCGATGCTCCGATGCAAGATGGCGGCTACCTGAAGACGGACACTTCCTGTTACGGTCCAGAGAGGAGGGACAGTCAGATCCACAACGGCGGCTCGGACGGACTGATGCTGAAAGACAAGCGACGGTTCAGTAGAACCAGCGGGACGAGCAGCCGGACCAGAGCAGACGACCTTTCTGTTTAGAGCTTCGACCGCTTACGGCTGCTGAATAAACGGATGTCGTTAAAACGGACTCAGCTCATGGAAGCAGAACCAACACGTTTAGTATAATTCCGTCTGTCTGCCTCTGTGACTTGATTCATGACAGAAACAACCGGACCTGAAGACTTCAAGTATGAAACAGAAGCGAGTAAATTTCACTTAAATGTCAAAAAATCCTAAATTCAATCCGTGACAGCGTCATTTCGAAGACGAACGGTCGAAAACAAACAGTTTAGAAAGACTTTATTGGACATTCAGGAACTAAAGTAGAGTTTGTTTTTTATTCTGGAGCATCGGAAACTTTTCTTGGATGCTTTCCAGGTTCTTCCACAACACTCATACAATTGTTCCTCCGATCGTGGCACCAATGAAGGTTGGACACAAGATTTAAAACTCAACCTGCAGTTTAAAGGCTGAAGGTTCATTGATGGTCTGACTGGTCATCGTTAAATGATGTTTATTGATGTTGTTGGATAATTAAGATGTTGAAGTGTTGCTCCACAGATCACATGTTCCTGTTATTTAGTGTCTGAAGTTACCAGCTGAGCCGTACGTCTTCAGAGTCTCAGCCGTGAAGGAGTTTCTTTTGAGCCTTTTAAACTTTTACCTGTGGACTGAGTCTAGACTCACTGGCTCATCTTGGACTGTCGTCGAACAGCGTTGCACTGACACTTGTCTGGTTTTATCCTCTTCAGGTCTTCCTTGTTGTCATTTCTGCTGTATATCCAGGAGTCCAACCTGTTCTGAGAGCCTATGTTCAGCTACACCAGATACAGATGTTTGTCCAACTGTTCAGACTAAATCTTCCCACCAGTGTGCTTTTTGATCTCTTCTGTGTGTCCGGTTTGAACTGGTGGGCTGTTGCTGAGATGTTTTGTGGCGATTATTGCCGTTGACACATTTAAACTGAAGCACAAAGGAATGCAGACTCTGTAATACACTGTAGATTGTGTGTGTTGTTGTCGGATTGTGCACTAGCGTGAGGAGGGTAAGGAATTACACGAATTATTAGGTGACTTCTACTATGAGTGATGGCTTTATATTGTTTGATATTTATTATTCCACTTGAACAGTGTGAAATGTTGTAAATCATTTGCAAATAAATCAGTGCAAAACCTGAGTCTGTGTGCAACGTCAGACTAACACAAGAGTAAAAAACAATGTTTTGAGTAAACAACAACAAATTAACACAACGGTTTGCATCAGTCTTTTTGAGTTTTGACAACTTCAAATGAAACTACAGTCACTAACTAAAGTTTCCATCCACTATAAAGCCCATGTTTATCATCTGACTCCTAGAACTGAACTCTCTATGACGACTGAAACACATGAATCTTTGTCACAGCCAAAAAACTATTTGGTTCTTTCACGGATTTATTATATTGCTTCTGGAAATATGACAAAATCTTCCAGGTCAAAAATAGACATGCGGCAACTTCAATTATCAGATTTTCTTAGTTTCATGAAAGTTCTGTGGTCAGATGGAACAAAACCAGAGCAACATTATGTTTGGAGAAGAGAAGGTGAGGCCTTTATAACCCCAAGATCATCAAACTTACCATCAGGCATGGAGGTGGCAGCATCATGCTCTGGAGCCAAAGCAAATGGAACAATGAAGAAGGAGGATCACCTCCACGTTCTTCAGGAAAACCTCAAACCATCAGCAGAAGGTTGATCTTGGACACAGTTGACAATGAACCCAAACACACATCAGAGTGGTGAAGAAATGGTTCCATCAGGCTGGAATGAAGGTTTTCATCAGTGACAACCTGTGAACTGTAATGAAGGAAAAAAAGTCAGAGTCAGCAAGACAACAAGTTTAGTTGGACTGCAGCGATTCTGTCCAGAGGAGTCAGAGTTACAACCAGAAACTTCTTGTTGGAAACCAAAAGCTCATAGCTGAGGTTGTAATGGCTGAAGGACATTTAACCAAACATTAACATTTCTGTATGTCTAGTTTTGAGGCAGCAGATTTTGTCATATTTCTAGAAGATCTATAAAGAATTTATGAAAGAACCAAAATGCAGGATTGTTTTTTGGAGGAGACAAGGTGAGGCCTTTAACCCCAAGAACACCAAACCTACCATCCAGCATGGAGGTGGCAGCATCATGCTCTGGGGCTGTTCTGCTGCCAGTGGACCTGGAGCTTTACACAAAGTAAATGGAACAATGAAGAAGGAGGATCACCTCCATGTTCTTCAGGAAAACCTCAAACCATCAGCAGAACGTTGATCTTGGACACAGTTGGACGTTTCAACCAGACAATGAGCCCAAACACACATCAAAGTGGTGAAGAAATGGTTCCATCAGACTGGAATGAAGGTTCTAGACTGGTCTCCCCAAAGTCCTGACTGGAACCATCCAGAACCTGTGGACTGATGAAGAAACAAGCAATTCAAACCTATTTCATCCAGAGTATTAAAGATGTTGGGCCCTATTTTGAAAAACATGATAAGTTAGGAAGAAGTAAAAGCATCTCTGAGTACCTGTGATGTTCATACAGTCACCGCTCCCTGTTTGGTTTTGGAGATAAAACGTATGGCTGCATGCCGTCCTCTACGTTAGATGGAACTTGCTAATGGGCATACGTCTCCCCAGCTATGGCATGTATGGTCCCCACAGGAACATTATGACTCTTTCCAAAGTGCTAGAATTACATCTCAGTAAATCTGGTGCAGCGTTGTTAACGGAGCATACAGGAGGTCAGAACCTTAGCTCTTCAGAACCACACGGCCCTTGACCTCCGTCGGGCAGCCCAGGGAGGAACTTACAAAGTCGTAGGTTCTGAGTGCTGCTCATATATCTCAGACGCCACAAGGAATTACATAACATACCAGGGTTTGACTTTGGGAACCTTTCAGGACCATTTGGATCCTGGGGAGCTGGTATGATGAAGGTTTTTTCACAATATTCGTGTTTGGACTTTCCCTTTTGTTCATCGTATGCTCTTTAAGGGATGTGGTGATGTAAACTCTACCAGCCAGGCTACAGTGCATCAGAGCCACAGGGGGTTGGTAAATATGCAGCTTGGCAATGAAGAGACTGAGTTGGAAGAAGATATTGATTAAAAAGCTGGTAGATTAAGTGATTCTTTGAACATAATGAGTATTAATGCACGACAGTCTAACAGCACAATGACTGATGGTTAGGACTGATTTCATTGAATGCACCGAATAAGTGGGTGTGTTTTTGGAGATTTGTGATCTTTTGTAATACTTACTTCCAATTATGCATCCATCCATCATCTATACACCGCTTAATCCTCACTAGGGTCACTGGGGGCTGGAGTCTATCCCAGCTGACTCAGGGTGAAGGCAGGTTCACCTGGACAGGTAACCAGTCTATCACAGGGCTATTAATCACCAAATGTGCAGATTCGTGTCTCAGGAGAAGCTCTTAGATGATGACCAGACTCTGAGCTGTTATGTAGATCCCTACGATCACTGCTCCATAATTTGAGTCTTTAACATCTGTTTCCAAACTTACAGGGGGTTGGTCGGAGAGTTTGGTCCGATTGGGTTTTCGCTCCTACCTGCATAAACCTTTGGGGCTCACAGCCTGTTGCTGGATTCATGTTGTATTGATTTATATTTCATTTACTACTCTTTGTATTTGTATTCCATTGGCTGATGCCAGGCCAGCTGACAGCCTTCCCTGG
>NW_007579243.1:64950-66218 GCF_000690725.1 Stegastes partitus
GAACCTTCACCCTTTGACTCCTCTCCTGACCTCCCCAAGTCGAGGTCGTCAGCCCATAACAATAATCTATAACAGATGTGGACCAGCCTACAAATCTTTTATAGGTTCTTCACCTTGTGTAGATCTACTGTAGGAGGACAGGCAAACATTCCTGGTGTCCCTCAAGGCCAGATTGCTCCAAGTAATCTTTTGTTTTTCTTTCATCCATAAATCTGGAGATGGTCGATATAAGACCGAGAGTCCTCAGAACCGATGTTGGCATTGCATGAATGAACTGCTGCTCTGTTGGTGTCACTTCTCCTGATCAGTAAACCTCATTTCAACCAAAGTCATCTGAGTGTCTGGTGTGTCTCTCTGTGTCGGGTTCCTCGTCCTCCTTCAACATCTTCCACAACAGAGATATGATTAGGAGCTGGTGGACTGAAACCAAAATAACCCAGCTGAGGTGAAAACGCCCATTTGACCAAACGTTAGCATTTATGAGGCAACAGATTTGGTCATATTTCCAGAAGACCTTTAATAAATCCATGAAAGAACCAAAATTCATGGTTGGTATTTTGTGACAAAGATTCTTGAGTCACTGGAAACTCCAGACCAACATCTCCACTTATTACTGCTGCATCGTTTTCACATTCCCACCTCTGACTGACTCTTCCTAACAGGACTTCAGTGACTGGCAGACATCAGGACAGTAACTGGTGAGAAATGCCGGCTGGTTGGAGGACAGGGGCACTCTGGGATTAAAGCTAAAATAATCCTGGCTGGTTCCCAGGGCCAGTCTGATGGGAGCATTCCCAGTAAGGTCATCTGAATACACGAGGAATGTTTGGGAACTGCAGGGCCCTCTGTTTTCTTTTCTGCTCCTCTTCTCCCATGTTTACATCACCATGCTGCTGAATGGCTGAAAATAATCTCCAACGTTTCCATGTGAAAGGGAACCAGAACCAGAACCACTGTACTAGCATCTAAATGAATGTGTGCATATGAAACAGTAAATGTTTACTGAACTACAGAACCAGCAGCCACATGTTTTATATGTGACAGCTGATGAAATGAGATATTACACGCAGATAATGAGCTTAGGAAGAGATAAACTAAACAAAAATAAAATAAAAAGAAAGGCAGTTAAGATGTTTAAATGTGAGAAAAGACAAACAATAAAATAGCAAATTAACATAACAAATGGAAATTGTCAATTCAAATGAAAACTTTGACAAAGCCAAAGTGAAAGTGTATCTTTTAAATAAAGAATATTAAACAAAGCAATT